>NC_056731.1:1488683928-1488886428 GCF_019279795.1 Protopterus annectens | reverse complement strand
CTCGGGGGTTAATCATTTATATAATAAAGCTATTCTGCAGATCACTGAGCAGCATAAAGCAATAACCCCATGTATTTCCATGGGAAGAGCATATAGCTAATTATCGTATTCCACTCCCCTAAAATGCCTCATTAGCCTTTGTGTCTGTCCAGAGAGACAGCCCATCTCAGTGATGTACCTCTTTGAGTTAAGCACTATGTTAGGGCTGTCTAAAAATTGGAAACACTTATTTCTAGTGGTAAAAATGACTTGCCTCTGGCTGCAGCCTTTCTGAATCCCACTCCAGATTGCAGCTATAAAACATAGAGCTTTACTAAGCAAAATGTATTACAATAAAAAAGAACCTTATATAATAACCTTTTATGGTGAGACTTACAATATGAAAAAAAAGAATTTAATTCTAAAACTTCTGAAGTAACGAGAACTACATGCATAAATAATTTCGATGTCAGACAGAGAAAATTAAGGCACGATACCACAACACCCTACACAACAATAATTAAAGTGAAAAAATGAAAATGACCCAGTTTTAAAAAGAAAAGCAGCATAACTATGCTAACAGACTATAACACTACACTAAGAATATACAGGATTTACAAGACTAGTATTTTCTTGTATTTAATATTGTTATCTGGCACTAATGATATAGAAAAAAGTTGCCAGATGATATGTTAGGAAAACTAGAATGCCTAGACATTAACAAGTAAGAAGGAAGGTGATACAGTTTTTGACATGATTATATGGTAGTCACTGGCACTGCTTATCATAATTTGAATGTGGAGTTCAGTTCTGGAAATGAGTGCTCTCACAAGTTTACATAATTTCCAGTATGTGCTGTTTTTAGACACAGAGATAGTTTTATATATTCCAGGGGCATTAAATCAAGGGTGACTGGCACTCTGAAAACTTGATTCTAAGTTTAGACTTCAGAATATTTATTTCCAAGTCACCAGTGGAATAAAACTTTTGGCACAGTGAGATCTACCTGCATAAAAATGCAACAAATAGCCAAATAAATAAGCAAATACATTGCAACACTTGACAGAAAAAAACATTGTTTCTATATGGATTCAGGCTATTGTATGCACAGGTAATCAAAGTGTGGATGCAAAAGTTGTAGTACAGCTACTGGATGTTTTAACATTAATATTGACTTATGGGAACTCTAAATTCTGAAAAAGAAGTGACAGAAAGCCTTACTGAACCATGTATCATTAACATCTTTTATAGACTAATGCAGGGAAGAAGAATAGAGGCAAACACTACCAGTCAATATTCATTCATTCTCAAATTAGCTGCTTAATCCACTTCAGAGTCTTGATATGGTGTTCATTGTGTACAAGGCAGATAAAATAATTCTAGATATAATGCCAGGCTATCACAGGCAAGTCAAAATTCAGTATAAACAGCAGTGACAGAAATGTTTCAGTCAAATCAGTGCTTTAAGAGAGTAAGACATGGACAGGCTCAAATACAAATATATGCTAGCAGGAGTTGCAAGGCATGAAAAATGCATGTAACAACTAAATGGATAAGTGTTGTATTCCTTTTTTTGCTCAAAATTTTTTTATTTAATTTTCCAATAACAATAGAGAGGGAAAAAAACAAAATAATTTCACAATTTAAATGATAAATTGTAACAAACTATGTACAAAATATACAAAAGGCCTCAAAGTGAAAATAAAGGGGAATAGCAAAAAAAAAAGAGAGAGAGAGAGAGAGAAATTATAAACATATAAAGAAGGTTATATAATATTCAACAATTCTTGGTTCTTGTTTGATTAATTAGATGAAAGTGTATCTAGATTCATTGTCTTAATAAGAGTGATGACTTTCTCCCAAGGATTATTAGTCCATTTTCCAGGAAAAATTCTTAGCTCTTTAGCTTTTATTTCCATTGATGCTACTTCGTCCAAAAGAATAATGAAGTCTTCAAAAATTGGAATGAAGGGTGATTTCCACTTTCTTGTAATGCATTTTTGGCTACTGCCAAAATTGTCCAAAGAAGATATTTATTTTTGTTATTTATTGTAATAGATTCATTTATACACAAAAAAATTTAATATTTTGACAATACAAAAGAATCAGTAAAGATAGCTTGAAGGTAATTGCCAATATCTTCCCAATATTTCTGAATGAGAGAACATTCATAAAAAATATGAGACCAATCAGCTGCACATTTTAGAGAACATCTCCAATATATCACCTTTCTGGAGAGATTGAATTTAGCAATTTTACTAGTAGTGTAGAAGGCTCTATGTAAGAATTTCCAGGAAAAAAATCTTCCAAACCTGTAGGTTAGAAGTTCATTTTATGGAATATAAAAGATTAGCTTTATTCTCAGAAGTTAGGGACAATGTATAATCCTTAGTAATAAAATCCCAACATTTCTGATTAGGGATAGTGTTATAGTTAATAATGATTTTATAGAGTTTTGAAATCAAATTTTTCCAATTAAATTCTCCATGTAGTATTTCATGGATAAGAAGCATAAATCTGGGCAAGGACATAAAGGAAGAGTTCTTTATTGCTCTACACAGAACTTGAGTAAATGGGAGTATACTGTTAAGAGCTAACCAATCTGAATTTGATAGATTAAATGGTTTAATTAAATTTTGCGCATCCAATGTATCTAAATTCATTGTGCAATAATACCAGCAGGAATTTTTTTTCATTTCCCAATTACTGAGAGTATCTACACTAATATTATTAAAAAAGTTTTTTGTAATTTTAAAAGGGTATAGCAGTTGTATCCACAGTTTAATATCAGCATTATTGTTAACACCACTTCTAAAAGTATTATAGATATAGTTTATATAATTTAGATTTGTAGGTTTAATAATGTTATATTGTATATTGATACAAAGTGCATACCAAAGTTTATTACTTAGATCATCCAGAAGGAAACTTTTTATTAATTTATTTTCATTTTGGATAATAGTTGCATGTAGGGATTTCCAAGCTGAAGAAAATTTTGGATCAATCCAATTTAATATTGTTTTGAGATTAGAAGCTTTAACATAGGATTCTAAGTCTGGAATATTTATTCCTGCAAGCTCCCAGGGCCTAATATGATTTAATAAAGCTATTATATTTTTCTTTGAATACCAGAGATTTTTCAAGAGAGTTCTGTTTATTTCTCTTAAAATAGAGTTACTCGGTAATATAGGAATAGATAAAGCAATGTAATTTATTTTTGGTAGCACAATCATTTTAATTAATTGTAGCCTATTTTCAAAATTTAAATGTAATTTATTCCATTTTTCTGTAAGAGTTTTTGATATGTTCACAATGTTGTTATAATTTGTATTTAAAGTTAAATCAATATTATCACATAGTACAATCCCTAGATATTTTAAAGAAGAGACCTGTTCTCCAACTATTTCATTTACAGTCGAGTTGATGTTATCGTTGAGTTGTTTTTTTTTATTTAATAATATGTGATTAGACTTAGAGCTACTAATTTTTAATCCTGAAATACAATAACATTTTTTTAACTAATAAATCTAAGTCTTGTAAGGATTCTTCTGAATTTATTAAAGTAAGTAAGATATAGTCAGCAAATGGCATTATCTTAGAATCAAATTGATTTAATATATATATAATATATATATATATATATATATATATATATATATATATATATATATATATATATATATATATATAATAAAGCCTTTAATTTTGGGATTATATTGGATTGCCAAAGAAAAAGGTTCTATTGCTAATGCAAATACAATTGGGCACATCGGGCAACCTTGTTTGATACCTTTAGTAATTTTAATCAGTTCTGATGTAAATGGTCCTAATTTTACATAGGCTAGATTATTATTATAAATATTTTTTTATAAAAGTAATAAATTGAATAGGGAAATTATATGATTCAAGAATTTAAAAAAGAAAATTCCAATTTAAAGAGTCAAAGGCTTTTTCAATATTGAGGGTGATTATAAGAGCTTCTTGATTATCTCTATTCAGGATATCTATGGTGGTCAGGATTCTTTGAATATTATCTTGGGTATGTCTATTATAAATACATCTTGTTTAATTTTCTGTGATGAGATGTGTTAGTGATTTCTTAAATCTGTTGACTAAGATAGACATTAAAATTTTATAATAATTATTAATCAAATAGATTGGTCTATATGAACTGCACAGATGAGGATCTTTATTTTCTTTTAGTATAGGAGTAATTAATGAGTATCTCCATGAAGGTGGAATTATACCTTGTAAGTACGATTCATTCACAGCCTTATGTAGAACTGATATAGCCGAAGATGGTAGAAGCTTGTATATTTCATTAATAATACCATCTATGCCTGGCGATTTGTTGTTTTTGCTTTCATTAATTTTTTATTCATTTCCTTTAGGGAAATTTGTTTCTGAATCTCATTAATTAAATTTTCTGGTACGTTTTTTAATTCAGAAAAGTCCATGCCATGGTCTGAAATACTTTGTTCAGAATCTTTGTTTTTGTATTGTTCTGAGAAGTGATATTTAAAACAAGTAATCTCTGTGGTATCCCTGAAGTCTCAAAACAACCCACTAAAGTGTAGTGGGTCTAAAAACAAAACAGTGTAAGAAACTTCTCTATGTGGAAGATTTTCATTCCATATATTTCTAGTTAATCACTGTATATTAATCAGATCAGACAATAGTAGTAGAAGTAGCGAACGTAAACTCGTCAAGTCAAAAAGTAATAATAGAAAATATATAATTCTACAGTATTACTAAGTATTCGAAAGTAATCAAGCAAATCCTTTATTAAGTACACAGACAAGCGATCCAAGTAAAACAAAAATAGAGTAATAATTTCCTCACAAGCTTTCTAAATATATATATATACTTTTTATCAGGCATGGGAGTGGTTTACTGTGCTGTAAAACAAAGTGTTATTGGTACACATGTTAAATTCACATCCCTTCCCCCATCAGTGTGACATTCAAGCTGGTCCTGCCCTACCTAGTAGCTGTCATAATAATATATAGCCCTAATGTACTTTAATGGTACATCTTATTTAACCAAATTATTAAGTCTGTGATTTTATAAAAGGCAATATACTACATGGCTGGAAATATATCAACCTTAGTTCATTATCAAAAATTATATATAAATATATACATATACATTTTGCATGTAAAAATCAGTTTCTATTTTCTTAACCTATTGTTAACAAAGATCACTTTCGTCCTTCTAGACTTCTTCAGGTCTGTGTACAAGAACCCTAAAAACCTATATAATTGTATAATTAGTTAGTATTGTTATTACCATCATTTTGAATAAAGTGGAAAAAAGAGAACCAGAAAAAAGTAAAAATAAAAAATATATATGTATGATGATGGAAACAAAATATACACTTAAATGTCAAATGATTTAAAATGGTATTTAAAACCAATTTGTAGAAAAAAATAAAATAAAATACACTTAGTCATGTAAACAATGTGGCAATTTTCTAAGTTTCAGTGCACTTTTAATTGAACAGTAGTAGTTTAGTCCAGGCTTTCTAAAAGAGTTCAGCTTTAATTGCCACATGAGTTCCTGTTTCTCCAGAATATTCGGGATGTCTCCTTCAAGATCACCCATGTCTATGCGATCCAGGATCTGGAACTTAAAACCTGTGTATCTTTTATGAAGAGAAAGGTGTTTGGCTAGTGCATTATTTTAACATCCAGAGCGGATTTCTGACAGATGACTGGAACTTAGAAAAGGATTAAGAGTGGTAAAATGATATAATAGTAAACATTTGTAATATTTAATTCTTGTGTATCCTTCTAAAAAAGTTATATTCTGATGACAAATTGCTAATTCCCACTAAAAAAATACAATTTAAATTTAGACTGAGGCCTGTAAAAGTAAACATTCTGTTTAAAAAAGTGATTAAACTTTAATAAAACCTTTAACTGACATGGAATGTGAACCATTCCTAATCTGACAGAATAAAAATATCCAGTCAGATTAACCATCATTCCAAAGAATTGCACATAATTTCCCAACTTGAGGTTCCAGAATATGTATTCTATGGAAATTCTATAAGCTAATTAGTTTGAGAGAACAACAATAAATTGATGTGACATATAATTTTAACTGTAATGAGTATATTTAAACTCTACTAGCAATTGTTTTTTTATTGAGAAAAATATATTCTCATTACCATACATACCTTTACAAAAGCAAATAATTAATAGCTTGACAGTAGATCTGTATGAGAAAGTTTATCAGAAGAGAAGTACTCAAACACCGATTGGCTATGTAAGCATTTCTATTAGAATTAATAGATAAATAAACAACATTTACATCAGTTAAAGCAAATCAGCAAGACAGTAGATCAGCACTTGAAGATAATTTATAGTAGCAATAGTAAGTTTGTATATATTGGTGGGCTAAGCATCACTTAAATACATTGCACTCTTCACTCAGCAAATAATAGTTACATAACTGATAATGAATAGGGATATTTTTATCAGGGCTATTTTAAGCTGGATTTATGTCAAATTATGACTACCTCCAGAGAATCTTTAGTTCATTCCATTTTTATTGTAAAAGTAAATGATGTTAGTATAATTCAATTAAATATTGGTCTAATAACCATCATATTAGCCAAAATATGTTAACGGTTAAAGAGGCAGTACCAGTACATTCTAATATAATTTCATTATATCTGTTGATAATTAAAACTTTATTAAATATGTCTATGGTAACAAGGATAAAGATGTGGTGTCATTACTAGTTATTTATCAACATACTCTATAAAGTATGGCACAACGGGAGATGTAATAAACAGAAGTTTTTGACCATCTCAAGAATCTGAGCTGGAGTTATGTTTTGAATTTGTTATGAAGGGTCATACAGAAGCATTCAATGACTAATACAGTGGTTACACAGTTACATCTACATGTTATTCTCAAAGCTAGAGTGACATGAGTTTGTTCTAAAGGATTGAGGTATGAAGATTTGATATTTCCTGACAGAGAGACAGAGACACAAAATACAGATTAGCTAGGACAATATGATATAGGACAACAGTTTGTGTGTAAAAAAAAAAATCAGACAAACAAAGCAGTCCCCTACCAAAATTTATCTTGACAAATTGTCTTTCACTAGTAGTGTTAATATTATGTTGCTACCCTATAGATGCGTTTACCACTAGTGATCAAATGCTTGTAGATGTTAGTGCTTGGAAGAAGTCCACTGTTCATTATTAGAATCCATTCTATGTGTTCATTAGTTTTCATTAACTAAACATCATAGTAATTATGAATAAAGAGACAAGATAGTAGTGTGTGTGAATACTAGTAATGATGATATGGGAAACCAGATTGTTTATTTGTCTAGTTTATCCATTCTTTCAAATATCTGCAGAATTTCAGTAATCCTGAAATGATGTAAACTTTAATTAGCATAGCACCGCTTTAGTTTCTATGGAGACTAATTGACAAATAAAAGCTTAATTTTTCTATTAACAGCCTTAAATTATATCATAATGTCTGAGTGCCATTCTTATGTTAATTGCCATTAATATACTATTAAATGTCCAGGACCAATGCAATATCTGTAGACATTAGCTTATTTAAAACACATTAATGTTACACAGAATATTCATGTGGGAATCTATCAATGAGCACAAAGACACTGATATCATTGCCTCTATGTGTATTATCTGAACAAGCTAAACTAATCTAAAAAGATGCTTACATTTTCCCAGATAAAATCCTTTCAAAGAATGTAATTTTAGGTTGGCAACATGCATTAAGCAATCAAATAAGTGCTAAAATTAGACAAATGTTTCAATGACATCTGCATTAACACCATACTACTCCAATCCCAAACAACATGTCTTAAATTATATCATGTATCATCCTTAATAAAAGGGGTTTTATGAGCCTTGAAGTAGTAAAGAAGCAAAACAATGTATGTTGCTTATCTGTTCCATAAAGCGACAAAAGAAAAAAAAAAACATGAAAATACGTTATTTGACTTGGTTCGCAGTTAGAGCAAACATCGTTCGTACCATCATTAAACCCAGGCCCTTACTGCATGCACATAACATCAAGGGTGTCCTCTAAAACTATCCATGATGTCCAATGTGTTATGAGCAGCAAATATAAACCACTTTCAGGCCATATGTATAGGAGACTATATATAGTGAATTTTAATACTTTACAAGAATGTAGAAGGGGAACTGTCAGACAGAGTGCCATCTTGTCTTTCACGGTTTACTCTAATACTATGAAGCATTGTCCTTAATCTGTTTAGAATTAATGTGAAACTACTCTTGTATTTTAAATATCAGCTGTTTGTTTTTTGCGATGATATTCTAAATTGTAAAAATAGACAGACTTTCTTTTTTTTCTTTCTTTCTTTCTTTTCCCTCCCCCCATCTCTCCAGGGATTACAGCTTTTTTTTTTCCATTTCTCAAAACATTTTGACCTTTTCAATCTGTAGCTATAGCTTGTCCACTTCTGTTTGACGTGATGCTTAGCAGTAAGTACAGGACTTGATTTACAGAATGATTTGTCAGTTCAAAGCAGTAGGGAAAATAAACTGCTTTTTATTTTGAATAATACTCGAGACTGATGTTTCATGAGGGAAGCAATAAACTATCAGCTTAGAATGTTGAAATGCTAGTTGATATAAAAAAAAACATTTACAAGGGAAAAGAAACTGTGTTATGTTTAAACCATGTATTACATTAACACATTATGAAATAATTCAGGAAAACATACACTTTGTCAGACATGCTCAAAACCAGACTTTGAGAGTGAACATTACAAATTCATAACCATATTATATGCATTTTAACCCTGTTAAAAGACATTGAAGTCTAAAAAGAGAAATAAGCACGTGTGAGCAAAGCCTAACTGACTTTACATTTTAAGCATACTTAGCAATTATACCTGTTTAAGAGAGAATTAATAATAATTTTAAACTATATACTTTACTAATAAATAAATGAAGGAATATTCACAAATAAATAAAGTGATGATACATACTTATTTAGATGTTCATGGACATTTTATCATTTAGTTTGATCTTTGAGCGAACTAGATAGTCTAGTACTTTTAAAACCAGTCTTCAACTTCTTTTTTACATCCATCCAATTATTTTTCTCAAATGATCTTTTAAGAGTTGTAGATGGTGACCAGTCCTGCAATTGTGGTGCTGCGGTAGCGTTGTCACCTCACTGTAAGATGTTGTCCTGTTTGATTCTCAGCTAAAGCATCTTCTGTGTGGAGACATGTGTGAATGGGCGTACCTTCGTTGAAGGTTGTGTGTCAGAGCTTGGTACATAAAAATCTACTGCCAATCATTAGCGGGCCAGAGTTCTGCTGTGGCGACCCCTAACCAGGAAAAGCCGAAAGATACAACAAGATGGTGACCAGTCCATACCTTCTCGGATTGTAATAATGTTTTTGTTTTGAATGAATGAGACAGCTTCTTCAATATTATTGAAAGACCTAATTTCATTCTGATTAAAGATTTTGATTTTAGCCGGGTACACAAGTTGTGCTTTGATTTTATTTTGCTTTAACAGTTTTACCAGTGTCCAGGAACTCTTTCTCATTTCCAGGACTTTCGGGGAGTAATCATTATCAAACCTTATTTGGTTACCTTTGAATGACAAGGGACTTTTTCTCCATGCTGTTTTTACTATATGTTCTTTGTCTAAAAAGGATAGAAACTTCACAAGTATGGATCTTAGGGAAGCATTAGGAGAAGAAGGAATAGGTTTCCCAATGGCTCTGTGTGCTCTTTCAAGCCCTTAGGACAAACCTTCTTTTAAGTCTAAAAAATCAGGTAGCCAGGAATTAAAAAAAATGATATCTTCTCCTTCTGTTTTTTCAGGAAGACCAAAAATTCTAATATTTGTTCTCCTTTCTCTATTTTCAACATCATCTACTTTATTTATCAGCCAATTATTTTGTTGCAAGATGAATTCACAGTAGGATTCATCCTCCTTAAGTCTTCCATCTATATCACTGTTTTGTGAGGTTTCAATGTCCAGAATTTTAGACTGTTGTTGCTGGAGGATCTCTTTCAATACATCAGTTTGTTGTTGACAGTTTATTTTTAAGTTTTCAAGATTGTCAGTGAATCTATCCATCTTTAAGGATAATTCCTGGAGAGTGGCAGATATAGACTGGATCTCTTTTTTTAGTGAGGAGTTAGAATGTGAGGATTTTGAGTTGCTCATCTCTGTTCAGGTGAATAATCATCAATTTTTACAGGAAATCCTATAAGAAAATACTTCAACGTTGTGCATCAAGTAGATTACAGGTTCTAAAGCAGATTGTTCAACTTTTAGAGAGTTGATAATAGGATTTTAATTAATAATTTCCCTCTTTCCTAGTAACTGATGTGGAGCTCAAGAAAAAAGTTGTTACCAGTTGGCCATCTAGGCTCTGCCAACCATAAGTGTTGTATTCCAAAGTGGACCAGTTATGTTCATTGTAAACATAATTGTAATAAACAATCTTTGATTAAACCACTGCCATTTTTAACAAAATCTAAGAAAAAATGTAATATTACACAAAACCTAGTTGTTAACACAAACTGTACTTTTTGTACATATTAATGCTTTAGACAACATTTATAACAGCTTTATTTCCAACTTCACAGTTAAAGTTGCCATTAAATTTGCAAAAACAGTTAATTCCAGCTGTGTCTGCAAAGCCAGCATTTTAGTACCCAGATTACAGACACTCAACTATCACAACAGTTAATTTAATTTAAAGTTCATGCACCATTATGCTAATTGTTCTAAAGCTGTCTATTTCAGATCTTAAATAAATGTCATTGGTTGTAATTTATGACTGACTACAACACCTTGGCATTGATTAAAACATGCAGACTTTGCTGAGAATGCATTCTTATCCTTTTTTTCATTTTTGAAAGTTAGGAAGATTTTTGAATGTTTTAGAGCAGTTAGAGTACCAACTCTTTGACACTACCTTTGCTATCTGCTAAAAGTAAAATGTATATGGTAGTTAATTTTAGACTTCAGGTATCTACCATTGCTTTCATTTGTACTTGAGTATGTAGAAACTCCCTGATTTTATCTTGTATTTTTGCCTTGTCCCTCATTTTTTTCTTTAAATCACAGAGGATTACAGGCAGTTGATAATGTCAGATATAAGAATGTAATACTTCTTCGGAAAATGCAGACTAAGTGAATTAGGGTAATATTTGCAAATCACCACCTGTTTTCTGGCCTTTGTCTCCTTATTATGTTGACTGTATCCAGAGAAGCTGGAAATAAGCCAACAGACTGTAATCTGTTTTTCTATACTCAAGCAGCGAAAAATATTAATGCATTTTATAACTCATCATATTTCTTAGTAAGATTGAGTAGTATCTGTACTGTTTTCCCACTTCTCATTTACTCTGTAGATTCATGAAACCTGATGTAGTTTGCTGAAGCAGACTTATTTGTAAATGATACTCCCGCTGGTTTGCTCTCAGGGCTAGGTAGGGAGGATGGGGTTAAATTTTAGTATGAGTAGGAAGGGATGGTGGAGGAAGTGAGGGAGGAGTTGTAAAGGAAGTAGTTAGGTCACGGATAGGAGAATTATATAAGGCTGTGCATGCAAGGTTTGGTCTCTTTGATGTGGGTGCTTAGAATACATTAGTTTTATTTCTATTTACCTAAACCCAGATGACCATAATTGACGGGTAAGGTAGTGACTTTATGAATGCAGAAGGTAACTGGGGCATTTTCTTTGTTTTAAAGGTAGTTATTATATTGGTTTAGTTTGTTTTTGTTTTTTCTAGAAATGTATAAGGTCAAAGTATTGTGTGGCAGTCAAGTTCTGGTTCAGGGCAAGTCCCTCCCCAGAATAATATAATGCTCATGTGGTGTTTGCCTAGCAAAGGTCAGTAGTTATGTTTTTTGTTGAAGAAGATCAGTATTTAAAATCAGATCTGTCTTGTGAAACGGTTGTTGTTCTTTATTTACCAGGTTCTCATATCTGTTTTCATACATATTAGGCATTTAGGAGAAATTTTGTACTAAGTAGTGGCCTTCTTTGTGCACTTGTCCAGTGGGGTTGCTAAGCAACATATATTCCAATGGTTTTCTTAGCTTAGCTTTTTAAGTTATAACAGCTACACATAAACTCATCCCTGTTTCTCAACTGGTCTACCTCTAGCATTAATTCAATGGAGTTGCTAGGCAACCTCACCAGGGCATACTGTATCTTTCAACTGTTATTTTATCAGCTTTTAAGTTTCTATCAGATACATGTCGACTCAGTCCTGGTTATTCTGTCAGGTCTGTAAGTTTAAGAACTATATATAAACTCAGTGCCCAACTAATGAAGTTTATAAGAGCAATATGAAAATTGGTTCCTTGCTGAGTTTTTGTTACCTTTCAATTGTCCTTAGCAGGCTTACAGAGGAGTGCAAGGATGATGGAAAGGCTATGTAAGTGTCTATGTCCTTCTCAGCAAACTACCGAATGGATATCATTACTCAATGGTTCGGGTTGAGCGGTATGTGCAGACTGGATATATTAATGTGAAGTTGTTCAGTCTTGCCTTCATTCTTACTGATGCATTTGAGCCGATCCTCAGCTCCAACTCAGCCAAAATGCAAAAGGTTGAGGTTTTCAACCAGCTCATGGCCTACTCCCTATCCCATGATGCACCGGTGCTTCCCTCAGATCTTGTTTGGTGCTTCAACAGATTTTGTGTTTCACCAGCTCTGGTCAGTGAAATTTCAGTATATTTTTTTCTTATTTACTAATTGTCACATTCTTTTCTGTTTATTTAGCTATTAGTATGTTAGATTATTTAGTTGGATAGCTAGGGGAGAATTATCCTCGGTGCATGTGCACTCCTTTACCTTTAGAATTTCACTTCATTGTGTGGCCATTTTTATTAGGCCTAGTTTAAAACTCCATGCCTATTAGTGTAGCTTGTGTGTATACATACATACATATATATATATATATATATACATATATACATATATATATATATATATATATATATATATATACATATTCATATATATACTGTTATATATATATATATATACCTTCTTGACAGCCTAGACTTACAGGCTAATTTTTTTTTCCAAGTTAGAAGGCATTATAAGAGAGTGTGTGTGTGTGTGTGTGTGTGTGTGTGTGTGTGTGTGTGTGTGTGTGTGTGTGTGTGTGTGTGTGCATGCGTGCGTGTGTGCATGTGTGTGTGTGTGTGTGTGTGTGTGTGTGTGTGTGTGTGTGTGTGTGTGTGTGTGTGTGTGTGTGTGTGTGTGTGTGTTTTAGGTTCTGTTAAGGCCCGTATATTTTAGGGCATCTAGATATATATACTATTAGTGTTTTCTGCTGTGTGGATTGTTAATTGTTTTAACATGTCTCAAAGGTTGCTAGAAAAAACAATTATCCAACCAGTCCTGGCAGATGAGAGAGGATCTGGAACTTACTTAAGTTTCTTTTTAGTTCCAAAGAAAACAAGGGACTAGAGACCCATCTTGGATCTCAGCAGAATATTTCTCAGAAAAGACAATTGGATGTGCTCGATAGATCTCCAGGATGTGTACTACCACATAAAAATGGCCAGACCATCCAGAGATCATCTGCACTTTTGGCTGGGAGCCAGTCACTACCAGTTTTGAGCTCTGCCCTTTGGTCTCACTACAGCCCCCAAATTGTTCACCAAATGCATGGCAGTAGTCAAGGCTCACATGAGATGTTTAGGATTCCAGGTGTTTCCATACCTAGATGACTGGCTACTTACTGCCACCACCAGGCATCAACTCATACAAGCAATGGACACAACCTTAAACCTCTGCAGTCAGTTGGGGATTACCATAAATTCAGAAAAATCTGCCTTGTCACCATCCAAACATAACATTTTTATAGGAGCAGATATAGATACCATTTCCATGACCGTAAAACCTCCACCAAAAAGGGTTTGTGTTCTACAAAAACAGGTCCGGAATCTTCTATCAAAAGAAAAAGCCCTAGCTTCAATGATGCTCAAATTATTGGGGACAATAGTGGCAGCAATCATTGCAATTCCCTTAGGTTGAATGCATATGCGCATACTGCAATGGCTTCTGTTCACTCAATGGTCCTTTCAAGAACTTCCAATGTCACATCAAGTGGTGATAATGAACTCATGAAAGCATGAACTTCGCTGGTGGCTGACATCTCAACAAGTAACAATAGGTCGCCCCTTTGTTCTACCCACTCCCATTGCCACTGTGACCACGGACTCCTCCATGATAGGGTGGGGGGGTCATTATGAGGGAAGAACATCACAAGTAATGTGGAAAGAACATGAGGGTCACCTGCATATCAACATCCTAGAGATGAGAGCAGTACTTCTAGCATTGCAGTCCTTTCAAGACTCCCTTCCTATAGGGACTATTGCAGTTCAGACGGACAACATGTCAATGGTCTGGTACATAAACAAACAAGGAGGAACCAGATCTTATCCCCAATGTCAAGAGGCCCTGAGAGTATGGCAATGGGCAACTTCCACCCAGTGCTTTCTGATAAAAATGCACATCACGGAGAAGTTCAATGTGATAGCAGACAAATTGAGCAGAGCAATTCTATTGCCTCATGAGTGGTCCCTGAAACAAGAAGTGATGGAAAGGATATTCCGCAGATGTGGACAGCCTTTCTGTGACCTCTTTGTAACTCCAATGAACATGAAATGCAGCAGCTATTTTGGCCTCCTACCCCCTATGGGAGATTCCCCAAGGGATGTGCTTGTACACAGTTGGCCCTCGGATCTCCTTTATGCCTTTCCACCCTTTCCACTGATACCCAAAGTCTTACAGAAAGTAAAGAATCTGGGAAGGACCATCATTCTAATAGCCCCTTACTGGCCTCATCAGATTTGGTTCCCCTTTCTTCAGCCTCATCTATTGGAAGAACCTTGGAGCGTGGACACAGTTCCAGATCTTCTGATTCATTCATCAGTAGCTCTTCATCCTGCCCTTCATGCCCTCAAATTGACAGCTTGGCTGCTCCAATTCCAAGAATAGCCAGGTTTCAGAACCTCTCAGCTGCAGCTCAGCACATTCTGACATTCTCTAATAAAGCATCTACCAGGAAGTTATACCTTATTTAGCAGAAAATGTTTTCAATATGGGTGTGTCGCAACAATATTTACCCATATCTAGCTTTAATTTCATCCATTTTAGAGTTTTTGACCAAACTCTTCAATGAAGGGGCAGCAGCAGCAACCATTAAGGTTCAATTGGCAGCAATTTCAAACTTTCATCTGGGTGATCAGGGGTCTAGCATCATGTCTCACAGGCTCTGTAAAGCATTTCTCAAGGGTACGGTTCATTTGAGACCCCCCATTAAATCCCCAGCTACATCATGGAATCTAAATTTTGTTCTTTCACAAATCATCCTACCCCCATTTGAACCAGCCTCATCTTGTGACCTGAAATATCTATCATGGAAAACCATTTTTCTAGTAGCTATTACTTCTGCTCGGAGGGTTTCAGAGTTACAGGCCTTGTCCATAAACCCCCCATATCTGATATTTCATAATGACAGAGTTTCACTAAGGACAAACCCATCATTATTACCTAAGGCTTGTTCAGAGACAAATCTCAACCAGACTATAGAATTACTTGTTTTTTTCCCCAAATTATACTAATATGATGAAACATATGCTGCACAAGCTTGATGCCCACATATCTACACAGGACCATAGACTTTAAAAAATCAGAACAGCTCTTCGTTTCATTCTCCAATTCAAAGAAAGGTGCTCTAGTGATAAAAAACACCTTGTTAAAATGGCTATCAGATTGTATCTCCTTTACATATAGTTCTGTTCACAAGCCATTACATCAAAAAGTAAAGGCCTACTCAACGAGAGCTGTGTCTACATCCTGAGCTTTTCTGGCCAAGCTACCAATAGATTCCATTTGTGTAGCAGTCACGTGGTCTAGTCCTCATACCTTCATCACTCATTACAAGGTGGATAGGGCCTCCTTTGGTTCTACTGTCCTGAGGAATATATTCCCATGAGCCACCCGAGAAAGATGGTGCTTGGGACATTAACCCATCCGTAAGAATGAAGGCGAGATTGAGCAACTTCACATAAAGAAGTTATGTACTCACCATAACATTCCATGTGAGTTCAGAAGCATACAAACCAAAGAAGGACCAGGAGTAGGCTGTAGATTCCACTATAAAGATTATTTATTGTAGAACAGACACAGAATAAAAAACATAAGCACTTTCGTAAGTATGTACCCCACTTCATCAGATGTAAATATGTTGCATCTTAACCTTTATTTTATACTCTGAAAGCACTAGTCACATGCTATTAATCACATGACCCAAATATTTAAAGCCATACATACATATATACCTTATATATAATTGTAATCACTCTCTTATAAAAATAGCAGCAATGTATTCAAAATAATTTCATACAAAAATGCATATATAAAACTTCATATAAAGAACACATATATAGAAAATACATATATAAAAAACTGACTTTTCCAGTAAGAATAAATGCAAGAAATACACACATAAAATTCATCTAAAGAGGGGCCTTTTCTTTAATATGGGCTTCAGGGGTACATAGTCATTCAGGCCATGTCCACTATCTGCCTTAAGCCTTACAATCCATTTGGCTTTGAAAGCCTCTATCTTGTTGTGGACATCGCCACCCCTGATACTTTCATACACCCTCCCTATTACAAGAAATTTAAAAATATGTTCATCGTCACTTTCACTATCATGTTTAGATAGTGCACTTACTTATGTCCTTTCTATTAATGTGGTACACATTTTCACTAATCCGATCTTTAAACACTCTGTAAGTTTTACCAGCATAACATTTCAAACATTTCAAATAATGATACATTACATGTTTGGTTTTGCATGAAGCAGAAACATTAAAATTATACTGTCTTTTTTTCATCTGGATGCATAAACCTGGTACTAATGTCCAAGTAACTACAAAAATTACAATGCCTGCACATAGTCAAACCTCCATTTTCTAAGGCATTAGCCTTACTCCTTGGGAAACATAACTTTCTTTTAAGGGAAAGCTCATCCCTGAACAAAAATCGAGTTGTTGTTCTATAATATTACTGACATCCTTGTCAGATGTCAGAATTCCCCAGTTTTTCCTAACTATGTCCATGCAGGTCTGTACATCAGATAAATAATATAAGGGCATCCTGAGCATCCCTTTATTACTAGTGCTACTAGCTTTCCTAGTGGCCTGCCTCATAGAGAAATATGGTTGTGCCACTGAATCTCTGAGTCTGGTTACCTCCTCTACATTATTCTTCACCATATGGCCATCATAACCCCTCTCCATCAAGTCCCTCAGTACATCTCAAGAAGTCAGACTCCCTCCCATTGAGTTTAGAGGCTCTAAAAGCCTGGTTGCTTCCCACACTCTTAAAGATATACGGGGGGTGCATACGATAGTAAACTATTGATATGACATGGTTTCCTGTATTTTTCATGAGCAGTCCATTGTTCTCATCTACCAAAACTGCCGCATCCAAAAAATGTATGACCTTGTCAGAGTATGTAAATGTGACCCTTAAAAATGCAGTGCTTTCATTAACATACTTAATAAATTCAGTTAACTGTTGCATAGTTCCACTCCACACAATAAAAAGGTCATCTACAAACCTTCTGAAAAAAAGAGATGTATTTAATGAAAGGACTTTTTAAAAAATATTCAGATTCCCAGACCACCATTACAGCATTGGCTTAGCTATTGGCAACAATGTGAACAATGTACTGTTGCAGATATATTCTAGAAGGGCCCTATGTTATGTTGGAACACATTAAGGTTACCTTTGAAGTTCCTGGTTTTGTTAATTGTCTAACTAGGGGGTTAGTTTATATTAGTTTCTGCAGTAGATGTCATGTGTTTTATGTTGGTATGACTACACGTACCTTAAAAGAACATATTACGGAGCATATTTATAGCATTAAGATTAAAGATTCTAAAAATGCCTTGTGTAAACATTGTTTGGAATGTATGAAATATAAGAAGTTTCTTTTTACCATTTTGGAAGTTGTTGAAATGGACCTGACAGGTGGAGATTTCAAGAACTTTCTTGAACAAAGAGAAACAATATGGCAAATTAAACTTGGGGCTGATAGGAAGCCTGGGTTAAATGAGGATGTCAATATTAAATGTTTTTTTTTTTAATATAGAAAGTTGAATCTTAACAAGAATGCTGATCTAATTGCATATTTAAATTAAGTTAAAGTTTTTGCTTGTATTTCTATTTACATTTTATTGTGTTTCTGATGAAGTCTTTTGACGAAAGCGTTCAATAAATTGTGGTACGCTAATTTAGCATCAGTCTTGCCTTTTTTGACCATTGGTACCAGATTTTGTTGGCATTGTTTGTTTGTTTTTAATCCGGTTTGCACCTTTTTTTGCTGTGGTTTTTGAGTTGGTGCTTTTCCAATGGCTGAGGCAGCAGTGGATCCGCTTATGGAGTTATCATTGTATTCTACCCCGTCGAGTAAAGACGCTGGAGTTGTTCATGTGTTGCTAGCGACTATGTGTGATATTCAAAAATCCCTCAAGTTACTGACGTCTAAATTCCAAGGTGTGAGTACAACTACTGTTTCGAATTCTGCTAGTTCTGATGATGAGCAAAATGCTGTTATTGATTTGGAGAATGAGAATGATTTTCCTCCTGTTGTTGAAACTGGTAAAGACAAACGGGGACCTAAACAGAGATTTAACTCTGGTGGTTCTCATAAAACCTTGTCTATTTGGGAAATTAGTTACAATCCTTTTGTGAAAGCAGACTACCGAGTTACTAGGGCTAAAACAGACAAGTTTCACGGTAAAAGTGAACACCTTGGGAAACTGTTAAAAAAATACCGGTCTCTTGATTTAGAGAACCGCTACTTTGAATGATGCTAAGAATTGGAAATTGTCCCTAAAGGGTTAAGATTTTTTAAATGCCCTAATGGGGTAAGTGCAGATGATTCTTTTTTTGGAACTTTAACTTATTTTTTTAACAACGAAGGTCTACAGTTTTTTAAGCTGCTTATTGAAAATAATGCTAACAAAATGTTGCAGCTTAAAGAAGACATTTTGAAAATTGATATTGTTGTTAATGATTTATTTTGGGTCTGAGAATGCTTACCAGCAACTTTTCAGTGATGTTGAACAGCATATCAATGAAGTTACTGCTTGTAAGCATACTAAGTTGCTTCGTGATGTTGCTACTTACGAGAATAACTGTGCTTATAGTAATTTTGATCCTAATCAAATGTGTTCTGATGGAAACGGACAGGATGGATTTCCTAAAGACAGATAGGGTCCAAACGAGACATTTTTTAACAATAAATCTAAACCTTTTAAAACTGGTATTTCTGTTAAGGATGTCAAACCTTCGGCCCCTTTAAAAAAATTTTTTTAAAGGAAACTGATCATCAGTTGTGTCCAGATGAATTAAAGGAGGTTTCTCCTTCCTTTACTAACAACGATTGTGGTAACCAGCATTCACTTGGGACTGCTGGTAATGATGTTACCTCAAAGTCTTTTTTAGCCAAGAAAGGGAACCAAATAAAGAGGACAGTGACCATGAGAAGCAGAATGTTAAGCAGCTCAAACTCATCGGTCGACGAAATTTAAGGACTTTGAAACTTTTGATGTTGTGAATTTATCTGATACTCCATTAACGGATACTGAATTATGTATTTTGAGGTATGGTTTAAATTTTATTCCTACTAGAAGGGCTGAATTTACTAAAACTGTTATTGATATTAAGAAATATACTTGTAACCTGAACCTCCATTTTTTAATGCTTAATATTCCTAATTCAAATGAAATTTTCATTAAACCTTTGATTTTTACACCATCTTTGAATAGCACTATTAAGGTCTTTGAAGAAGTTTGTTTGCAGGAGCTTTCTGAATTTTTAAAATAAGGGGGAAATGGGTTGATAACCTAATCCCTAACAAACGGAAAGCTCTAGGCGAACTCAGAAAGAAATCCCACCTTAGATTTATGAAGAGTGACAAAGGTGGTAATATTGTTGTCATAAATGCAGTAAAATACAAAGAGAACATGTTAAAAATCTTAAGTAATACAGAAGAGTATGAAAAAGTTTTTTTATACGACATTCATCGTAGTTATCAGAATATTTACTCTTTTTTGTATGAAGCTTTGATGTCCTGTGATATGGACTTAAAAATGTATGAATTTTGTGTAGTTGACAAACCAAACGTTGGGGTGTTATTTGGTATTCCCAAAATCCATAAGGACTTGGTCAATCCACCTTTTAGACCAATAGTTCCTTCCCCACATTCCATTACTGAGGTGATAGCTTTAATCGTGGATGCCTTATTAAATCCCTTGGTACAGAATTTGAAGTCGTACTTAAAAGACTCTTGGGACTTTCTTAATAAATTAAGGGCATTTTCTGAGACAATTGATTTTGATACAGTCAAACATGTTATGTTTTCCATTGATGTTATCTCTTTATTTACTTGCATCCCTCATGAGGATGGGGTTGAAGCTGTTCGAAGTTTTTTAATGAAGCCTTCAGGAATGAAAGCAGGAACTATCTCCTTGGTTTGTAGTTTAGTGGACATAGTCCTGAATAATAATTTCTTTTTATTTGATGAGGTTTACTATAAGCAAAAGAGAGGGGTTGCTATGGGGTCAGCAGCAGCCCCTGCTTATGCAAATATAGTTATGGCCTGGTGGGAAACCAATGTCCTAGTTGAAATGGAGAAGCATTATAAGATATTTTTTATTCTAGGTTTGTTGATGATCTTTTTTTTATTATTGAAGGTGTACCAGCAATGGTAGATGCTTTTTTGGCTGACATTAATAGGTCCTCTGGTTTTCTTAAATTCTTGTTAAGTGGAAGTGATGAATTTGTTAATTTTCTTGATGTCACTTTCTGATGGGATAATACAGAAAAGATTTTTTAAAGTCGGATTTTTCGTAAAAAGACCTTTACAAACTGTTACTTATATTACAATATTAACTACCCAAAACATATAAAAAAGAATGTTCCGAAAGGACAATATATTAGAGCTTGCTGTATGACAACTAAAAATAACAATTTGTTAAAAGAATTCAAATTGATTACAGGAATGTTTGTCAGTAGGGGATATGATAAAACCTATTTGGAAAGTTTAGGACTTGATATCCTTAATAAACAGAATATTTTATACACAGCTTTATTGAGGGCCGCTTTGGTAACTTCTAAAGGATTTGGCAAAGAAAACATCTTTTTCGGTGTTAATAATGGTGCTGTTTGTTCCCTTGATATGACAGTTGATAGTTGGGGAATTAAAAGTTTAGTTGAAAAAAAATGGAAAATTTTAAAAGGGAATTCAGATTTGATAAAAGTTTTAGGAGAGAAGCCCAGATTTGTCTATAGGAGAAGCTCCAATTTCAAAGAGTTGTTGGAAAATGATCATTTTGGAGGTAAAGTTAACAAACATTTAACACACAAAAAGGGTATGTACAAATGTGAACAATGTAACTTTTGTAGATATATTCTAGAAGGGCCCTATGTTATGTTGGAACACATTAAGGTTACCTTTGAAGTTCCTGGTTTTGTTAATTGTCTAACTAGGGGGTTAGTTTACATTAGTTTCTGCAGTGGCTGCCCTGCATTTTACATTGGTATGACTACACGTACCTTATGAAAATGCATTAGGGAGCATATTTATAGCATTAAGATTAAAGATTCTAAAAATGCCTTGTGTAAACATTCTTTGGAATGTATGAAATATAAGAAGTTTCTTTTTACCATTTTGGAAGTTGTTGAAATGGACCTGAGAGGTGGAAATTTCAAGAACTTTCTTGAACAAAGAGAAATGATATGGCAAATTAAACTTGGGGCTGACAAGAAGTCTGGGTTAAAAGAGGCTATCAATATTAAATGTTTTTTTAAAATATAGAAAGTTGAATCTTAACAAGGATGCTAATCTAATTGCATATTTAAATTAAGTTAAAGTTTTTGCTTGTATTTCTATGTATTTTAGTGGTATGTCTTTTTAAATTTTACATTGATGGATTAATTGTTGAATTGGTTCGAGTATTTAAATGATGTTTTTAAATTTTATTGTGTTTCTAATTAAGTCTTTTAACAAAAGCATTTAATAAATTGTGGTACGCTAATTTAGCACCAGTCTTGCCTTTTTTGACCATTGGAACCAGATTTTGTTGCATTGTTTGTTTTTTTATCTGGTTTGCACCTTTTTTTGCAATAATGTAGAGGAGTTTACCAGACTCAGATTCAGTGGCACAACCATATTTCTCTAAGAGGCAGGCCACTAGGAAAGCTAGTAATACTAGTAATAAAGGGATGCTCAGGATGCCCTTATACTATTCATCTGATGTACAGACCTACATGGGCATAGTTAGGAAAAAGTGGGGAATTCTGATATCTGACAAGGGTGTCAATAACATTATAGAACAACAACCTTGATTTTTATTCAGGAATGAGCTTTCCCTTAAAAGAAAGTTATGTTTTCCAAGGAGTAAGGCTAATGCCTTAGAAAATGGAGGTTTGACTATGTGCAAGTATTGTAATTTTTGTAGTTACTTGGACATAGTGCCAAGTTTATGCATCCAGAAGAAAAAAGACAGTATAATTTTAATGTTTCTGCTTCATGCAACACCAAACATGTAGTGTATCTTGCCCATTGTTTGAAATGTTTGAAATTTTATGTTGGTAAAACTGACGTGTTTAAAGATCGGATTAGGGAACATGTGTACCACATTAATAGAAAGGACAGAGTAAGTGCACTATCTAAACATGTTAGTGAGAGTGACAATGAACATATTTTTAAATTTCTTGTAATAGGGAGGGTGTATGTAAGTATCAGGGGTGGCAATGTCTGCAACAAAACAGAGGCTTTGGAAGCCAAATGGATTGTAAGGCTTAAGGCAGATAGTGGGCATGACCTGAATGACTATGTACCCATGAAGCCCATATTAAAGAAAAGGTCCCTCTTTAGATGAATTTTATGTGTGTATTTCTTGCATTTATTCTTATTAGAAAAGTCAGTTTTTTATATATATGTATTTTTTATATATGTGTTCTTAAATGAAGTTTTATATATGAATTTTTGTATGAAATTATTTTGAATACATTGCTGCTATTTTTTATAAGAGAGTGATTACAATTCTATATAAGGTATATATGTATGTATGGCTTTAAACATTTGGGTCATGTGATTATCTAATAGCACAAGCAAAAATAACAAGTTATGCTAAAGACGATTATCTAATAACATGTGACTATTGCTTTCAGAGTATAAAATGAAGGTTAAGATGCATCATATTTACATCTGATGAAGTGGGGTACATACTTACAAAAGCACTTATGTTTTTTATTCTGTGTCTGTTCTACAATAAATAATCTTTATAGTGGAATCTACAGCCTACTCCTGGTCCTCCTTTGGTTTGTATGCTTCTGGACTCTTTTGGCTTTTTGGACCTGGAGACCTGCTTTGGGTGGTAGCTGTTTTTTTATTCCATGTGAGTTGTTCATCTCACATTCATTCTTATGTCCCACCCTCCTACTCTCTTCCAGTGCATCATGGGATAGGGAGTTCCGAACCCATCAGTAAGAATGAAGGTGAGATGAACAACTCTCGTGGAATAGGTTCATAGATTCATAGGTTCATACTAGGCTATCTGCCCTAGGGCATTTATAAGCCTAGCCAGAATGTGTTTGGCTTAGTGACACAGAAGTGATACCCAGGGTAAACCTACAATCTCCCATCCACTCATCAAGATTCCTCTTGAAGAGAGTCAATGAGGGACTCTGCCTAACCTGGACTGGGATTTTATTCCAGAGTGAAGGGAGCCTCTGGGTTATGAATCTGTCCCTCCAGCATGTCCTATTTATTTCAGTGCTGAGGTTCAAGTCTCTCGAGCATGTAGCTCGATGGGATTTGGATTTTCTAAGGTGCAGCATGTTCATTAATTCCGGGTTGGACATGACTTTATACGTCAGGCACAGATCGCCTCTGAACAGGCGGTATGCTACTGAGTAGAGCTGGAGTTTCTTTAACCGGGCAGCATATGGCATCTGTTTGAGCCCTTTGATCCTCTTGGTGAGGTACTTTTGGGGCCTTTCCAGTTGCTGCAGGTGTCTGGTAAGGTAAATCCCAAAAGGGGCATTGTACTCAATTATGGGCCTGATGAGGGATGAGTAAAGAGGCACGATGATCTCCCCTGATCTAGATGTGAATCCCTTCATGATTAGGTGGGCTATATAAAATGTTTTTCTAACCACTTTGGCCATGTGGTTGTCAAATGAGAGATTGCAATCAGCTTGGGTCCCCAGGTCCCTAATTACTTCTTCTGTACTTAATGGATTACCACTTATGTGGTAATTTGTGGGCACTTTGTTTTTGCCAAAGGAGATGACTATACACTTTTTGGCATTTAGCTTGAGGCCATGGCTTTGGCACCAGTTGTCTATTTCTATGAGGCCCTTTTGGAGGATGCTTGCGTCGGCTGGAGAGTCGATTATGGCACCCAGTTCGCAGTCATCTGCGAACTTGGTCAGCCACAGTCCTTCCATGTTGGCCTGTACCTCCGAGAAATATATACCGAACAAGAGAGGTCCCAGGACTGAGCCTTGTGGGACACCACTTGTAACTGGTTTGGAGTCTGACATGGCTCCAGCAATTCTAACCATGTGGGTTCTATCCTTGAGCCAGTTTGCAATCCATCTAGTGACATAGGGGTTTATATTTAAGCTGGTGAGCTTATCTATAATGCCCGAGTGAGGTATTGTATCGAAGGCTATTGTGAGGTCTAGGTAGGCTGTGTGGACCACCTTCCCCTCGTCAATGGCCTTGGTGACTGTTTCAAAGAAATTAACCAGGTTTAAGAGGCAGGATCTGCCCTTAACAAAGCCGAACTGGGAAGGATCCAGTGTCTGTAGGTCCCCAATATCTTTATTTATGAGGTCCATGATGATCCTTTCCATAGCTTTGCAGACCAAGCTAGTCAGGCTTATGGGGCGATAGTTTCCAGGATCCATTGAGGCACCACCTTTATGGAGAGGGACCACTGTTGCTGTATGCCACTCTTTGGGCACATATCCTGTAGTAAGGCTGAGATTGAACAGTAGTTTTATGTTTGGGTTTTGCTCTTCTTGGAGTTCATGTAGGACGAAGCCTGGGACACCTTCTGGTCCCATTGATGCTGTGTTTTTTGCTTTGGAGAGGGCGGCTCTTACCTGAGCATCTGAGATGTCAGGGGACAGCACTCTGCTGGGATAGATATTTGCCCTTTTGGTGGGGAGGTGGGGGAGAAGTTTGCGCTGAACCTGTCAGCTAGGATGTTGGCAATGTTTGTGGGTTCAGTGTATTTTTTGTCATTTTGGACTAATTCTGAGCATATCTGGGAATTACCACCCAGGTTCCTAACATAACTAAAGAAAGCCTTGTGATTATCCTTAGTGTCCTGTGCAATTTTTCTCTCGAAGCTGGCCTTAGACAATTTTATGAGTGCCCGTAGTTTTTTGCTAATACTGATCAGTGATGCCTTCCCTTTTTGGGATGTTGCTCTATCATTTAGTAGCTTCCTCCTTCTATTGTATAGTTTGTTTATGGCTGGGGTCCAGCAGACAGGACTTCTGCCTTTGGAGGATTGGGTCTTGGTTTTATTTGGGATCGCATGATCCATGCATTCCTGAAGGTGTTCATAGAATGTGTTTATAAAGGATTCTGCGGTCTGGGCCGTATTTTCCACAGGCCTGGGGGCTTTGAAGGATTCCACCTCAGTTTTGAGGAGTGTGAAATTTGCTTTAGAGAAGTTTTTACTGTGGTTTTCTGGGCAGGGGGTGGGGTCGGGATGTGAATATCCAGTAAGATTAATTTATGGTCTGATCTTACCAGTGAGGGATACACTTCTGGTCTGGAGCATAGAGTCCCCATGATGGTGATGATCAGGTCCAGTATGTTTTCCCCTCTTGTGGGAGTGGTAACAAGTTGTTCCATAGCATTGGAGTTTATAAATTCTAGGAACCTTTGGGCTACGGTGTTGGAGCTAGAGTAATGCTCCCAGTCTATGTTTGGGTAGTTGAAGTCGCCCAATATAATGGTGTTTGGAGAGACCTTCATATTTTCCAGTGTTCTCAGGAAGGCCGAGTGGGGTTCCTGGGTTTGGGAGGGTGGTCTGTAGCAGGCTGTAAACTGGAAGGCAGTTCTACCCACTGTTAGTTGCACATGGATAGTCTCTGATGCTTTGTGCTTTGCCACCAACCTGGAGGTGTGGGTATCTTTGATGAATATCGATACTCCCCCTTCTTTTGTGGTTCGGTCCAAGTTTTGGGGCCGAAAAGCATGGTATGAGGTATAACCTGGTAGTGCTGGGGTGCTCTTGGGAGCCGTGAACCAGGTTTCTGTTACTGCACAGATATCGATGTTCTCCATGCTAAGGAGAGTTTTGAGTGCATGCATCTTGAGGTTTAGACATCTGGCGTTGAGTAGCATTAATCTTAGTTTCTTATCCCTTGTGATACCTATGGAGGTGGGTTTGTCTTTTGAGCCTTGCCTAAAAAAGGCACTATGGGGGTAGCAAGAGCCTTTGCCAATATCCGAAAGCCCAGGGGTGACAGATGCAAGCCGTCCCTATTGAAGCATCGTGGGTTGTCGAGCATATCATCCCAAGCTGACAGGCATTGGATCCCCTTTGAATGACACCAGTACTTAAGCCAATTGTTGAAATTGATCATCTTGTCTTCATATTGCGGCATCATTCTTGGTGAGGGTAAGATGCTACTCAAGGTCAGGGTCATACCGGCCTGGGCTACATGCTCAGAGAACTCCTTTATGTCTCTTCATGTAGTCCAGAGAGGTACGTCTCAGGTCATTCACACCAGCATGGACAATGACTGAGTCATATTTGTACTTGCCTTGGAGTGACCTGAGTGCTTGTGTTATGTGGCGGATCCTAGTGCCCGATGTTATGGTGAGTATATAACTTCGTTTTTCATCTCTTCTTATGAAGAGTTTGTTTTTTTTAGGTGAATCACTACAATGGCAATATTCATATTGACAGACATGTAGGTTCAGACTTCATATACTTCAGGCAATGGAAGTAATGCAAAGCTGGTATGATCAGCCTTTTATAGTGTATGCTAGCAATTTCTTAACATCTTTTCCCAGCTTTTAAGAACATTAATTAAAATCAGTCCCCTTATGGGCGATTGTCTTTGATTAATGAGTTATTGGTCAGAATTTTTATACTTATGGGTATGATTTGACTTTGTGTTTCAGATCCTAGCAGTTTGGGTACTCATTGGCAGATGTTATAATTTAGCTGAAACTTCAGTTATGGCTGCAATGTGTTTATATTACCTTATCATACGATTTAAATAGCGAACGCTATTTCATCATACCTAAAATATCTAAACCACAAAATATCGAACATACAGAACAGAAAATTTTTTCCCAGGGAAAAAATTTGCTGTTCCGAAACACAAACACACAACACAAGCACACCAAAATAAATAAACCACACACATACATTTAACAAAACCATAATTCTAACCCTACACTACTATCTATCCACTCACCTTAACCCAATCCTAACCCTAAAGTGCCTAACTACTGCACACTCACCTTACCCACTCCCTAATCCTAAAGTCCCTAACTACCGCACACTCACCTTACCCACGCCCTAACCCTAAAGCTCCTAACTACTGCACACTCACCTTACCCGCTCCCTAACCCTAAAGTCCCTAACTATCACACACTCACCTTACCTGATCCCTAACCATAATGTCCCTAACTATCGCACACTCACCTTACCCGCTCCCTAACCCTAATGCCCCTAACTACCGCTCACTCACCTTTCCCCAATCCATTCCCTACACTTACCTTAACCCGCTGCGTAACTTCTGTTTGCATACTTACCTTACCCCGCTCTGTAACATTCCCACCACAGTACATTAAACAGTGAAGCACTGGACTGGACAACCGAAATCTTACCCTAGGTAAGATTTCAAAGTTCCTTGGCTTCGTTATTTTGAGTTTTCGACAAAAATGGGTCGATATTATAGCATTCGAAGTTTATAAACTTTGATACTGTAATATAGACCCGCTGCAATCGATTTGGAGACTGAGGTATCAGTAGATAAAAATATGCACTATCACGGGTCATGGCTGTATGGATAATACTGCTTTTAATTTGGGTGCAACTACTCTTTGCGACCATAGTTTGCACTAAATGATACTAAAAATGAACAAAAGAAAGAAAATAGCAGCTTAAAAGAAACCTCTTTAATCAAATAATGTGGTAAGTGCTTTCATTCACAAAAAATCTGTGAACTTCTTCAGACATCTCTTTCCATTTACAACCTTTCTTAAATACACCATTGTAAGTATGTGATCCATCAATCAACAAATTGCTTCACTTCCCCTTCTAGCCCCCATTTTTTAAAATAAATATATACAAATTCAATAAAGGAACCATTGTAACCCTTCAAACATACCAACAATATTCTTTCGTTCATCTAGTCATTCATACTAATTAATACATTTTACATATAATTTTCATACTTAAAAAATAAATTAGCATAACAGTACATATTAAGTATAACACACTCTCATATAGTCAGAAATTTCAACTTTACATAGGACTTCAATTACTGCAGTAATAATGACAAGAGTCATTACATGAAAAGAGATATACAATATCCAAAAAAAAAAAAAAAATCATTGAATGCAATAGCAGCAGACGTATGTCCTGAGCAGGAATATTTACTAGAGCAGATTGTTGCTTATTCTAAACGTAGTGTTGGCAGAGTAAGAAAAGGAGAAAGCAGGTGGAAAGAGAGAGAGAGAAAAACTGAAGAGATCAGAAATAGAGTAAAGGAAGACAGCAGTCAGACGTCCAGTAGGTGCATGACAAGGACAGTTAAGGCACTATAGAGCTAGAATTAGGTCCTTGATTTTGTTTATATTTTGGTGGTTATCTTGGAGAAGGAATTTTAAGATGGTTTACTTTTGTATTTTATCACCATAATAGAAGCACAGCATTTGGGGAGCGTCACTGCTTGGTTGTGGTATGACCAGTGCTTTAGTAAATTTAAAGCAGTTAACAAATCACTGAAATAGGTGCCAAGGCATGCTGATACTTGGCTTGCATGCTGGTAGATAAGGTAGGAGGTCAGGTGTAATCTAATCCAGGTGACAATGATTGAAGGTCAGTGGTTGGTGGACTACTATTGCTGGCAAATGTATGTGGCCAAATTGTCACTTTACACAAAGTTGTTCAGTTTGTAGAGGCTGACGTGGATCTATGGTTTGTTGGCATAAGGACAAAGTAGGCTAGGAGGACAGGCAGACAGCAATATTTCTAGTTTGGTAGGTGCTAGTAATAATAGAAGGCAGATAAATTTAAATTGAGTTAGAGGGCAATCAACATTTCAGGGAAAACAGTAAGGTCAGGGCACACATTCTCCCATTAATGTTGCAATTTTGTCTTCATTGTTCAAAGATTATTCTAACTGGGCACAGGTGGATGAATGAGTTTTAGATTTTAAATCTGGTTTTGGTGTAAAGTCACAGGTTGAGAGTTGTCTCAAGATTTCTTGGAATTTGAAGTTGGCCAGTGATTGCGAAGGTGTGACACTTAATTTGCTTCTAAAAGAAGTGAAAGGTGGTAGGGTGTTAGGGCCTTTTGAAATTTCCCCATTTAAAATAGTTCCCCACTAGAATTATTACATAAGAACAGAAACAGAAAATTCTGTTTAATTCACCATTTGTCCTTTCCTGAAGGGGAACTGTTTACATTGACAGGAAGGATGCAAAGATGCAATATGTATCTTCGTATGATATGGCTGGCACAATAAAAGATTTGTAGAACCCATGGTTAGTTATGTTTGATATGTGTTTATTTTATTTATATACATTTGATTATCAGGCAAGTCCAAATGGGTAGGAGTCCATTTTTAGTGGGGACCCAGGGAGAAAGGCTCCAAAGTATTGCAAAACATTTTAAGAACAATAATTTTACAATCTTCAGGAATAATACAAGAAAAAATCTACAATTTAAATAATTATACCAAACTAGACATAATATGAAAACATTGCTTAAGAATAGAAGCAAGTTATATGGCAATCATTTAATATGTATAGACATTTTAGCCAGTTTATAGAGAAATTAAATGTGTTTGTATAATACGAACAGGAATTGTAATATGAAGTTTAAGAAAAACAGGCCTATGGTATATTTGGAGGGAAAGCCAGGGATAAAAATTGATAGAAGTAAGGAAGTAAGTGAAGAAGGGAGAGTAAGGAGGTGTAAGGTAAGCATAGGTACCTGTTCACATTTATGGATGTAGTTTACCCTGGTGTTGAAAAAGAATAGATGCGTTGGAGGGAGGGTATTTGCCTAATGGACACAGGTAAGGAGTTCCAGGCCTTAGCAACATGGTATGAGTATAGACAATGTCCAGCAGATCTGATGCATTTGTAGATATTTTCAGTATTAAAGTAGCTTTTCAATTGTTGCCTGTTATGGAAATTGATTGCCCCTGGCTGGGTATGTGTTTGAAAGAGAAACTGTATTTTGATATGCTTATGCTGATAGAGTGCGCAGTAGCTTGGGCTACTTTTGAAAAAAAAAATAATATGGCTGTATGATGGATTTGGCAACAACAGTTCCTTAGGCATCAGGCAGTGCATTACCTAAATGATTTTCTATAGACTGAGAAAGTTAAACAGGTGGTGATTGAAGCTAAGCATTTTTTTATTGATGTGTGTAGAGACCTAAATGTGCTGTTAACTAATGACAAGATGGAAGGTCCTTTTAAGAGACTGAAGTTTTTGGGTTTTGAGATTGATGCAGAGCAGTTTATTCTGTTTGCTATTGGAGAAAGTGAAGCAATTGAGAGACAGGTTGAATTCGTTTGAAAGGAAGAGTAAGATAAAAGTGAATGAGGTTATAGATCTGTTGGTTTATTGAATTTTTCTTTTAGGCTGGTTGGACACTTAATAGATTCGTGGCTAGTCTTTTGAAAGGATGGCACAGTAGGCATCATTGGGTGTGATTGATGAGTTTGGTTAAACAGGATGTGTTTTTTTTTGGAGGAAATGAATGGGATATCTTTTTGCCAAGATGACTGGGTGTCAGTTGATAATTTGAGGTTGTTCACAGATGCAGCTAGTAGTGTAGGAGTGGCAGCTGTTTTAAGAAACAATGGTCTGCAGCTGAATAGCCTGGATGTTGGCCTCAATAATGGAAGAAGGACATGTCATTTCTAGAGTTGTTGCCAATTTAGGCACTGGTGGTAGGCAATTTAACAGGGAGAGATAAGAAACAAGAAAGTAGCTTTTTATTCAGACAATGAGACACTAGTACAGGTACTGGTCAGGAAGACAGCCACATTTTTTTTTGGTGCAATTGCTGTTACAAAAGTTAGTTTTACATAGCCTGAAGATAAACATGTCTTTTTCAGCTAAACATGTTCCTGGGTAAGCTAAATGTTTGAGCTGATAGCTTATCCTGTTTTCAGTTCAACAGGATTCATTGATTGGCTCCAAAGGCAGCTTTTCAGTCTGCAGCAGTTCCAGAGAAAGTACAGCAGATTGTCAGGATGTAGCAGGATGGATGCTAGCATAGTCTTGGGCCAGGTCTATGAGAAGGGCATAGAGTTTAGCTGTCTCTGTCACTTGAAGAGAGAAGATGGCGTATAACTTTAGTATGTCAATATGTGATGTATAGATGGAGTTTGGGTGATGCAATCCACACTGTTAAAGTGCACGTGGCAGCTGTTAGAGCTATAGCCAGGTTCTCAGAATTGTTTGATGCTACTAAACATTGGGGAGTTGTGCAAACGTTGAAAGGATGGGTGAGTGTGAGGGTAACTGGTGTTGAGAGAAGACTTCTGCTGGGCAGGTTTCTTTGAACTCATTCACTTTGGAGCAGTTCAGAAATGCTGACTGCTTACTTCCACCATAGTATAATATAGTATAATAGTTCAGCCTGATACCATTCTCAGAGAATTCATTTCCAATACCATATAGAAAACAAATATTAATAACCATAATATTAATTAGCCATAATAGACTAAAAATGTAAATGCTAAAGTTGTTCAGCAGACACCAGTATTCACAGTGGTGTTAATGTTGATATTGTTTATCTAAGTCATGATTTAATATTTGATAAGGAAGTCAATTTATAGATGTTATGCATAATTTTTGCATATTTGCTAGAACAAATCACAATATATTTCAGGGAACATACCATGTAGACCCAAGTAATTTGTATGAACCCCAGCTTTAAACTGATAACTTAACCAGTATTGTGTGATGCTCTTTTACTGAGATATTCACAGAAATATGATAAATTTAATATTTCTCATAATACTAACAATTAAATGTAGCGTAATATCTTATCACCTGTAACAGGCAAAGGCTATATATCAGTGTACAACGTGGGTAAATCGCTGTCAGCTTTGAAATGATCCACCATGTTGTTGTAACCCATGTTCCCTTGCAAAGATATGTTCATAATAATGAGAAATATCATAATTTCCACAATGTGGCAATTAAGCTAAGTAAAAAAATTCTGCCCTTGTCATACAGAAGTATGATTTCTTTTGCAGACATTAGTCTTTGTTTGTTCCACTGTCAATATTAGACTTCACCTTTGCCCTTGCCTTTCCTTGCACAAATATTGACAGAAATATAACAGATATTAATTTCCATAATCCAACAAGTAAATAAACTGTGATGTCTGTCTATGTCTGGTACTCACATGTCATGTCATTACACGAATTTGTACATTTTGATAATGGCTTTAAAATGATAAACTTACTTATCATTTTGCCATCTTTCCTAACAGAGTAATTCACTAAAATATGAAAAAAGTCACAATTTTCATAACCTAAGCAATAAACAAATGCTCATACCTGTACATGTGTGCAGCATACTGTTATTGTTCTTGTACCATGTTTTATGGATTGATACCATCTTCAAAATGAGACCTTACTTAACATGTAAACATTTTCCCCAGAAGAGCAATACACTGAAATATGAAAACAATATCATACAGTTCATAACCAAAGTCATGAACGAACTGTCATATATGTACATGTATGCAGCATATAATTACAGTTCTTTCACCCTATAGTAAGTATTGATACCATCTACAAAATATAATCCTACTCAGCATGTTGACATTTCCTAGCAAAATATATCATATTTTTTACAACCAACACTGACTGTAATATCTGTTAGTGTTATGTTATTTCATAAAATGCAACACAGTTTTCCTTACTACAGTGCTCCTACTTGTTCATCCATGGGCATTAGGTGCAAGTTGCCAGTGTATCCTGGATTGCTGCAATCATGTCATTATGGAGATTAGTCAAGAACAGGTCAATCAACAGGTCATTTAGGTGAACACCATCACTTCTGAAAAGGGGAACATCTTCTGCAGTGATGCTGTTATGGATGATTTGATTCAAGAAATGTGTGCATCAAGCCATGCATTAATCTATTCTGCAACCACCTGGCCTTGCATGCTACCTGCTGAGTGGTTGCATTCTTACAGTGCTTGTGAGATATGATGACAGACCACATAAAATGACAATGAGGACACCACACCTGTATGTTTTCAAAAATCACCTTGATTTGAAACCTTAGCTCTCCAAGCAGATGAATGATGACATCATTCCCTCCAACATGCAATACAAGAATGTCAGGCTAAGGGTAAATGCAATGCTTCTCATCCAACAATTGCAGGACTCAACTCCAATGCATGGCTCTTCTTGCAATCTAGTGTACCTTCAGGCTACATACAAGGAAGTTCAAATTGCAGTATTTGTTGCTTCTGGAAGCATGGCTGGCAGCCTACTGAATGTAGGAATGGCCACAGACCCACACTTTCACTTATCATCCCCCTGCTCTTGAAGCCATGTCACTGTCAATAGGTAGAAGAACCTGTACAGGAAAGAAATGAAAACAGGTTACTGGTGATGTTTCTACAGATTTATCAATTTACTACAAATATAGGTGCATGATATACATTACCTTGTTGTCAGTTAGAATCTTCAGTCCTATCCATAGTGTTATTAGTCTTTTGAATATGATAAGGTTCATTATTTGCAATAATGCAGAGGTACATACTTAGCCAGTAAAATACCAACTCTCACAGTCTATAAGATGAAAATAGCCACACATCACTATAAAGAGAAACATTCTTGCACTGGCCAAAATACTTTGTCTGAAGGGAGAGTGATAGGGGGCTACAGAAAGGGCACATGTAAAGAAAAAAACAGAGTATGAACCATCACTTCACTAATTTACCCAGGACAGTCTTGGGGTTTCAGTGACACCTGATGTGTCTCATACCTGTGCTGGCTTCCCACTCAGACTGCAGAGACTGGCACTGTCTCACTTCCTTCAGTTTCATCAGTTCGCCTTACCTCCCTTTTTCTGTGTGCATGTGTCCTTTCAGATATGGGCTTTCCCTGACCTAAATGCAATTCCTAAAGCGAGAGGGACAACAGGGCTATGCAGAGGATAAAATTGAAAAAATAGCCTTACATCTGTTTTTTTTTTCTGTTTTCATGTGTCCTTTCCGCAATGAAAAGAAGGCATCATATAGATAAACTCACCCAATATGTCTTACTTTTGCCTATATACTTTTCCTCAAGAGAGAGTCACAGTAAACTACAGAAAGGGCACATATGAAAAGAAAAAAAAGCCTTACCCCTGTTTTTTTCTGTTTCCATGTGTCCTTTCAAGAATGAAAAGAAGGCATCAGAGCAAGAAACTGACCTAAACACTTTTTCTGAAGGGAGAGTATTGGGACAGCCATGCAAAGGCCACATGTGAAAAAAAAAAACACCTTTGGTTTTCTATTTTTTGCTTTCTGTTTGCATGTGCCCATGTTGTTGTGACATAATTACACCATGCAAATCCAGGACAGAAGCACAAATGGACTGAGCCGAAGAGTCTCCAATAACCCTAATGCCATCCTGAATGATACTAAAATTAATGGTGTTTAGTTATGAGTACATAACTTTATTTCTGTCTTACATGGCATACTGTACATTTTCTGCTGTCAGCAATCTGCCTCACTTCTGTGGTCTTGGTACTCACTACAGCATTCAACACACAGATTGATCTTGCAGGTCGGGCATTACCATGAAGATTTAGCATGTTTACTCTTGTTGGGATAGTTTCCACATCTTGATTTCCACATTGTCACTGGGAGTGTGATCCAGGCTCAAATCATCTTAAAGGTTTTAGACAAGTAATCTCAGTACACCTCTTCCTTTTCTTGTGGCTTGTATTGTGGTGCAGCCCTTGGTTGCTTTGAAATTAAAACTATGTTGCAGGAATAATGCATCCTGTGCTTGACAATGGCTGTTACTTTCACAGAACATAATGAAAACATTCATTAGGGCCACATCCAATAAGAACCAAAACATGTACAGCCACCATTTGCAGACTTTCCTTGAGGTTGAGTACTGTGTCCTGAGCTGATCAGTTTAGGCTATCCCTTTCATGTAATTGTTACACGTGTTTACTTCCAGTGGACATGGCACTGGGGCCCTTATTCCATCATGCTTCACATGTGTGTGCTGGAGACTGACAAGGTCGGGTTACTATTAGTTGACAGCAGAAATACTGGGTTGCTAACTTTCCATTTAGTAGCCAACAATGAGCCACTCTGCAACTCTTGTGGTACCCTCAAAGTGCATTACCAACGGTCTGTCTATTGAATGTTATACACCATCCTGTCCTATTGATGCGCATGTTTCCACAGCAATGCAGGCCACCTTGCACCAATTGCTGTGCCAGAGGAGCAGATCTAAACAAGTTAACAAAGTAAATGTGATGCTTCTTACCAATCAATCCCCTAGTTAAGTCTATCACAGTTTGGTGTGCCAGCCTGACCTCAGTATTCTGCTCTGCCTTTCCAGTGTGCACATGGAATTCACATACATACCCATAGTGAGTGCTGGCCAGCAACCATACCTTAATGTCTTACCTCTCTGGCTTACCAGGCATAGATTACCTAAATGGCAAATGTCCAAGGAAGTCAACCATGGCTTTGGCTGCTGCCAGCTCATGATACACATTTTACTGTGTCCTGCATGCATGAACAGCATACAGCATGGGCTGTACATATGTTAGCTCTTCATGACCCATGGAGGTAGGCTTAAATGATTGTTGTTGTAGTGTAAATACTACTGACATTTTTCAACCAGTCTTAGGTCATGTGCACAGCTATTAGGAAGTGACCATATACATGTTAGGTTTTCCAGTACTGCCTGTAGACATGTATACTCTAAAGTCCAAAATGTGTATATGTCTCTTGACCTTACTAGCTGTGGCCTGCCTCTGCACAGCATAGTGATTAGTTTCATCTCATTTGATCTGTTGACATAAATGACAAAATCCAGAAATATTAAGCAAAATAGCTTGTCAATCAATGCCAGGGGTATTGTAAAAGTAATAATAACATATATGTCACCCAGCCATTCCTCTCATCTGAAGTGCTCACATAAATGACAAAAACAGAAATATTGCCTGAGATATCTGCTTGATCGATGACAGTATTAGTGTAAAAGCAGTAATAACATAAATGTCACAGATCCATTCCTCACATCTGAACTGTCGACATAATGACAAAGCCAGAAATATTACTGCAAATATCTGGTTGATCAATGTCAGGGCTATTGTAAATGTAGTGGCAACACTTATGTCTGCAAGCCATTCCTGTCATCTGAAATGCCCTCTCAATGATGAACCCAGAAATATTACCTAAAATATCTGGTTGGTCTATGTGCTATAAGGTTCATACTACCATAACGGAAATGGAAGCTGCATGTAATGCCATCACATTAACAAAGGGAAAACATCAGCTCTTTTACTGCCACCACCCCCTCCCACTAAAAACATTTTAAGTTTACCATAATGTCCAGCACGCATCCTCACCCTTTCAACAAAAGAAAGTCACCCACTATGCACTTCTCTGATATTCAACTAGAAATAAAATAAAATGACAAATAACCATAGTAATCTATTCCAGCCTATTGCTCTCTAACATATTATACAGATCATATCATAATCCGTAACCCCAAAACGTACTACCTTCTTTGCACCCCTTTGATGTTAGATTTGAACAAAATTGAAAGAACAAACTGTGACAGAAATGTTTATCAACATTGCTCTCAGATACATACACTGACCCAGAACACCTCTAAGGGTATGAACAATGTTTGTACCCCAAGTACCCCAATCATTGGGTTCTCCTTGTACATAGAAGCCTAGCTGACTCAGCAAGCACCCTGTGCTGGTACCATGAACAAGTGTCCCATCCCCACCCAACTCTTCAGGTGAAGAGCAAACAGAAAAAGAAAAAAAAAATCACCACTTTACTGTATCTTTATTAAGCTGATCTAGTGATTGGCTTATTGCAGATCCACACTCCCAGCTCTTAAAAAAAAAAAAAAAACAGACGTTCCTTATATTGCCACACTGGCCAGATACAAAATACACCCAGCTCCCAGTGCAGCCATTCAGGTCCCATTTCTGTGCCCTGCCTCCAACCCTCCTCCCTTTTATTAAAAAAATAAATAAGTAATTTATTTTTAAAAACTGTAGAAAATTACAGTTTATACCCTGCATGCACAGAGTGCTACATTGCTCATGTTTTAGTTAAAACAATTTTTTATAAATTGTAGGAAACTGCTTGCTACAAATGTAGCAAGCGGTTGTTACAGTTTAGACCACAGAGGAAGCACTACAGGGCTCAGGTTTGACCACAAATGCTATTACCAGCTTTCAAAAGGTTTTCCTGCAACATGCCTTTTCTGAAGAAGAATAACTATGAAACTCTGCGGGTGGCATTGTTGACTGACAGTAAACCTTGCAGGGAACACATGGTTGCAGCTTTTATTAATTACAAGGGGATAATCTAACATTAAAAAATAGAAAATCACCCACTGATTAGTGCACAGAACTGCATTTTCTACATGCACCAACAGTAACACACCAAAAAAAAAAAAAAAAACGGAAGCCCAAAGTGTTTCAATGGCTTAGCACCTTTAACAGTTAACAGCATAGCAGCCAACTTGCTTGCAGTGACTGAAAGAAGCAGTGCTTAAATGTGGCCCTAATTCACTGAAGAAGTTAATAGAACAACAGGTTTAACAGTAACATGCATATTTTTAGCACTAATAAGCGTCAACTCTGTTGTCAAGCATCATTGACTGTGTTCCTCATATCAGGACTTGGGGAATCAAACTTTAAAAAAGAGAAAGAAGACACAATCTCAGATTAAAAAAAAAACTGTATGAATGAGACTACACCATAAAAAGCGTTACCCTCCACAACTAGCAAATCAACTAAAAAAACGTAAGTTTCTAATTACTGGAAGTACAAACTGTGAAACATAGGAACTGCAGCAGCTGCAGATGGTACACAGCATGATGGGTGTGAGAGTCTAGAGAGAAAACTACATGCTCTGCCTGGAAACTTACCTCAATTTTTCTTTTTTCTGTCAATAGAAAAGCTTTCCACTACTTCAGCTGTACTTCAAACAGCTGTTTTTGTTAGATCTTCAATCTGTGGCTGTCAGCAGTCTTGGATAGTGGTTTGTCACTACTTGAGCTGTGTTCTTAGACTTTGTCACTACAGCTGTCATATGGCAGGTAGCAGTCTCTCTGAACATTTAGCACACATAACGGTCACTGGCATACCTCTCAGCCTCTTAGTCCAAGAAATCTGGACAAAGCCTGACAAAATGGGGGGACAGATAAAGGCCCAAAAACAGGGACAAATTTTAAATATTGCTCTTATAAACTTAGAAAATTGCTAGAGTTAAAGGGTTTGTGTTTACATACATTTTCTGAAGAATTTGAAGTCTAAAACTCAAATGTATGTCATTATTTAGTGACTACTATCCTCATCACAGTGATTTGACAGAAAATCACAAATTTTACGAGTAATAAATCAAAAATATGAGGCAAAAATCTGGACATTCTGTTTAAATCTGGACAGTTGTGAGGTATGGACTGGATTCTTAGAGGGATCTTGTAGCAGCCTTGATAAATTCTCCAAATGTTGTCATCAAAAAGAAAATGGAGTTTGCTAATGGGTTCACTTTCTTATTTTGACAAGAGCAAAACATCCTTATGTCTGGGTGCAGATGTGTTATGCAATTTGTGGCATGTATTGTAAGAATCTGGATGCTAACACAGCTTGCTTCATCTCCAGAGCTTATAAAAAAACTCAGACTTCAGTATAGTGATGGTGAGTGAATTCTAAAGTTGGTAAGACCAATATAACAAAGGATAAATTACTCTTTTAATTATTTTTTTTTTTTTAGAAAATATGTTTTGCATGATGAGAACAGGGGAATAGTTGTAATTATTTTTATTGATACTATGAGAGTGAGTACAATGAGCAAAAATCAGCTTACTGTTAATGATTGCAATCAGAAGTTGGGTGCACAGCAAGCTGATTTTCTAAAAAAAAAAAATTGTATATAAGCATAATGTAACTCCATTCTGAAAACAAAGTTGCAAAGGTAACTGACAAAATTCAGGTACTTTTCAACTTTGTTTTCAACGCTGGACTTGAAGTAAGACAGTAAAGTTGCTTGCACTTGAGTAAGGCACTCGGGTGTAGCATCATCAGATTCCTACTGTGTCAGTGAGCACTTGGATATATGCATAAAAGTGCCCTGTTATGGTACTCATGGGTAATGAGTGCAGGTCTCTTTTAACCAGGATTTTAGAGGCTGTTTAATACCTAAGCAAGTGTGTGTTGTGGTCAGTTTTGTCTGTGTTTATGTCATGGGGCTTTTTGGATCAACAAATTGATAGGTAATGTTTATTGGTGAGAGGTTTGCATTAGGAAGTCAATACTTCTGATGTGGCTAAGAAGATCACAGGTAGATCAGAGCAGTCTAGCTATGACCGGTTAACTTTGCAAGCAAATTCAGAAAAGTTGTGTCCAGTGAAGTGGGCCTTGTTGTGGTTAAGAATGAATCACTAACTAGATGATGTTTTTTTTTTCAGCATGTTGTGGCAGGACAGTTTCAAGAGCAATTTGTTTAGAATGTGCAAAAAACTTTATAGAGTCGAGGTATTAGAGGTGAGCATTTTTGGAAGCATTTGGTTTGGATTGGAAGAACTTCTGATGTAGTATCTGAAGGTAGGTTAATTGAAGTCATAAAAAGGGCTGAAAGGTGGGTTTCTGTTGCATTTTTGTTTTATGACAAATGACTTTGATTAGTTTTTTTTTTAATTTTTCAATGAGTTTGATTAATGTTTATTTTCTGTTTTAGTTATTTGCAGGCCACAGCAAGGTTGTAATTACTGGACACACCTTTGTTTACTGGGCAGTGAAGGATGCTATGATATGTCTTCCAGAAAACTGTAAGGACTGGATCCTGTGAAATGAGATGTCATTTGGAAAGGTCATACAGTGATGCAGTTGCAAGATGGTGAAGTTAGGTTAGTCTTGATGCATTTAGGCGGTAATGATCTTGGTATGGTACCCAAGACATAGCACAGGTAATCAGTGATTTTTGTATCTTTTAAGCAGCGGTTTCCTTGAGTTATGTTTGTGTGATCATAGGTAATACGCAGACTGGTATGGAGACATGCTCACTGGTTTAAAAGTAGTGAGTTAGCTCATTGCTTTGTTAACCATAGGATGACAAGGGCAGCTATTGCACTAGATATTCAGGTTTTACCTCATTATGAGTTTGTAGACAAGGATTATGCATGGTTTAAAACAGATGGGGTACAGCTGAGTGAACTTTGTCTCAATTTCTTTAACATGAATTTGGTCATTTTGTTAAAGGATATGCTGCAAGAGTATTAAGTCTTTCTGGTTAGGAAAGAAAGGGGAAACAGTCTATTATTACAGGCTAATGGGCAGTTTTAGAAGGGTTTTGGAAAAAGGCCCCACTATTTCCCTTTTTATTTCCTGAATTGGTTTAAGAAAATTAGAGGTGGCAGTGATACTCTGCTTATGTTAGGCATAGCATAATGCAGTGACAGGTTTACCACTGTTGTTTTAATAGAGGTGAGTGGGTCCATGCTGCCCTGATTGAAGAATCTGGATACTGTTTTATTTTCTTAATGTCTGTCCTAATTACAGAAAATGTATATAATGTTATTGTATTGATGGAGTTTTGATATTGCTTGGCTACTGTTCATTGAATGTTAAATAAACTGGTTGCACTGGCTTTATTGGTTGTCATTGTGATCCCCATACACTGGTTCAGTATTCAAGGAGCCTCAATTCTCACCACAAGCACCACTGGGGGACATACTCTTGGGAGGATGACAAGTACACACACAGTAAAGTGCAAGTTTCCTTAAGAGCACAGAGAGATCACAGTCATTCTGGGGCTGGTTTCTCCCTCTTTCTCCAAATCCCCAACAAGACTCCTCACTGGTACAGCTATAGAGTTGAGATCTCAGCTGAGTGGTCAAGCTAAGACCTCCCGCACCCTCTTTGTCCAACTAGTGCTCCATGTCCCTGCCCAAATAGCTGACACACACATACTTTGAGATTTGATTTATATACAAACACTCACACACACCTGGGGAAGGCTGGCACATGTTTTCTAGCTATGCCCTCTTTTGCCCAGACTATAGGGTAGGTACAGCCACCACCAGCTACTACTTATCAGCTACTTAAGGCCCTTAACAAAGGGTGCCCAATCCTACTGTGTAATGTTATTATTAATCCAAATGGTAGTCTGACCAAGAGCAAGGCTATTTAGGAGTGGGCTGTACGGTGTCACCAAATACATATGCAAGTACACTAAGAGCTTAAATATGTCTCACATATATCAGCCACAAAGATAGCTTTAAATATATTTAATAATAAATAATAAAAGAACAAGACAATGCTCAGTAAATCGCCATAGTTAATTCAGAGTTCAAAATCACAGGAAATATTTAAAACAACAATGTAGGGCAGTCTCAAATAAATACAGAAAACATCTAAACTAATCTTTACTATATTCCTAACTATATCTAAAAAGAGTTACTATGCCCTAGAAAACTTACTTACAGAGCAAGGCAAGTGCAGATGGTGATGATGGATGTTCTTGCTAGGTCAAAGACAAAATATCAAATGCCCAGTCTGTCTCTGAGAGAGTTCTTAAATTAATATCAAACATTACTGATGGGTTAGCTTGGATGACATCACTTTTTGTCACCTGACTTCAGTTTCCAGGCTAAACCCCCAGTGCCCAGCATTTAACATCTCTGTGTGAAAAATACATAGCCTTCAGATGTTTGCTTACAGCTGTGCAGCTGCTAGGAAGTCATAAAGCAATAAAACACTTCTGCATCTTAAGCCCACTAATTACTTCTCTTTCAAGGCAATACAAAAAAAAACTTCTAGCTCTAGATATTGTGTCTGCTTCTGCATTGAAACTGAGAAATAACTTCTCTTGTTTATGTCCCAACTATAAAGTAACTTAACCTCAACTATTTTTAAGTTTTGCAAGTTAATCTTCTGTGTTCCAGCAGGGTATGCTGTGGTTACATTCATGAAGTTCAGTACTGTACAAATCCTGTTCAGCACATACTTCTGTATAGATCATATAAATATTCACAAATGACATAGAATTATTTACACAATTCCAGATAGCTGGGCTGGCAGTGTGACATTTCTATATAAATTATATTAATATTCTCAAATGACATATACTTATTTACAAAATTCCAGCTAGCTGTGCTGGCAGTATTTCCCTTGTGTCACAGTCATTATTGTGTTATACCGGGATATGCGTACAAATGTAGTTTGCTGAAGCAGGCTTATTTGTACATAATTCACCTGCAAGTTTGCTCTTATGTCTTGGTAGGGAATATAGGGTTACATTTTAATATGGATTGGAAGGGATGGTGGAGAAAGTGAGGGAGAAGTTGTAAGGAAGTATTTAGTTTGGCGGGGGGTTTATAAGGCTGTGCATGCAAGGGTTTGGTCTCTTTGATGTGGGTGTTTAGAATATCTCCATCCCTTTACTTCTCATTGTTTGATAGGAGCTGGAAGTTTGAGCAATACGCAATAGAGGTGGGGGTAGTTTCATGGAAGGAGACCCCTCTACTTCTCCCTTTTTTTATGGATTGGTTTAAAGAAATTGGAGTGGGTGGTGACACACTGTTCAGGTTTGGCACAGGATAATACAGTGTGTAATGCTGCTTTTTTAATAGTGGTGAGTGGATCAACACTACCGCCCTGATTACAGAATATGTATATAATGTTATTGTGTTGATGAGGTTTTTGTCTATTATATATTGAAAGTTAAATAAAATGGTTGCACTGACTATAATGGTTGTCATTATTGTGTTGGGCAGGGACATATGTACAAGTACTGTATCTGAGTTCCCACAAAATTGCAGAATTGTTGACTCATTAACCGTGCACTATTATCTGTTGCTGCTTTTTTCAGAAATACCAACCCTGTGTTACAAATCATTTTTTCATGCCTGTAAATGATTTTGCATGATGGACAGTCATATGCAATGTGTGGGTTATTCAGAGACAAATGAACCACGAGTGTGGAAGGCCAAGACATTTCATAATACACATAGTATGCTAATGCCAGTATAATAAACTGTTGGTGAGCAGCAATATTAAAATAAGGGAGACCATGAATGGAAATAAGGGTAAAGAATATGGGAGAGTGATTCAGAGAAGTGTATATTCCATATTCCATGGCAATAGACAGTACCTTCAGAGTTAATGACCACAGTGATAGCCTGGAGCTACATGATGTGAACCATGGAATGTTTTATATGGCAACCACAGCATTAAAAACTATACATGCAACAGGTTGTACTCTCCACTTCCAGTTATGGTGTTGCATGTTGTCATCCTAGGTGGTATCATGTTCTCCATATCATGCAGTTGGCAACACCGCAATCATGGACAGCTACTATATGGATAGAGTCACCACAAGGAACTGGTCAGAATGTATTGGCCTCATCTACAGGCTCATAAGATGTGTGGAATATCTTTCCCTGTGGATAGCAAGGTTTATGTGGCTTTGAGATTACTAGCAGCAGGTTTCTTTCAGTGATCGGCAGGGGGCATGGTGGGGGTATCACAGGCATTTGAATTGGGGATGCCCCACCAGTTCCTTGATGCCATGCTGCAGCATATGGGTAGCATATGCGATTTTCACATACCACAGACGGAGAAGAGAGAGGCACCATTCAGACTTTTATAAGACAGCTAATTTCCCTTAGGTACTGGGGAAAACAGACTTCAACCGTATTGAAATAAACATCCCACCAACTGAACGGGGAAGAAGGTATATTAACCATAAGAGTTTCCATTCTGTCAACGGTGAGGTGGTCTCTAATGCACTGATTGTACACTGACATACAATGTGTCTACAGGCCAGTCAAGCAGTACCCATGACTCCCACTTATGGCACAAATGCAGCTTATACCAATGGTTTGTGTGGGGTGGTTTTACCCGGTAGAAGATCCTCTTCTTGATGTTGGAAATACCCTGGAACCAGGATTAATAACACCTATGTGAAATCGCCAAACTATGGCTGCAACTATGCCCTGTAACAAGCCAGGATGATTTTTCAACATGTGGTTGGCCTCCTGAAGGATGATGTTTGCTACATGGATGTATTTGGTGGTGCCTCGTGGTATGACCGTAGCACATGTAGCAAAATATTTTCAGTATGTTTCATGTTACATAATATGCTAATCAAAAAATCTGCAGCAGGGCATACTTATTCAGGAGGAAGGAGTTCCAAACCAGGTATTTGAGGAGGAGCCTGATAAGGAGCCCATGGAGAAGCCATATGTAGAGGGAAAACATGCCAGATGAGTGAGGACACAGCATGTCAAGGCACTGGCTAAGTGGTTCATAAGCTAGAGCCAGAATAAGGCAATATATAATAAATAAAGAGTGATGCATGCATAATTTCATCAAGACTGTATATAGATTGGCCAAACTATGCATCAGACAAAGGCTACCCAAATAACAGAGTACAGAGGGTAGGGCATGGTTATCATACTTTGTACAATGGGGATTGGCACAGTGTAAAGTGGCATCCACAGGGGGATAACTGTGTATATTGGTATGCATAAACAAATGTGGTTCCATTTGTGTCATTTGTAGGGGACTACGGTACACTGGGTAGGGAGGGAACACTGTCATCAGTGGTGTGTTTGTGTTTGTGTGTGAGTGTGTGTTATGTGTGGGTGGAAGTGTTTTTTGTGGACATATGAGTGTTTATTCTGGGACACAGTCTAAGGAAATTTTAGCCCTACAGTGAGATCTTGCAAACAGTTTCAGGGTACAGGCACTAGCCCTTGCCAAGATGGAGTGCTGCAAGAAGATGAGCAATTGCCTGTACCATGCATCACTGTGGTATGAGTATAACATTCTTGTGGGCATCCACAGTTCACCCTACTGCCCTTCACACTGGATGTGAGGTGGAAGTGATGGTATTACTCGTCCCTGATCATGGCTTCCTCCTTTCTAGAGACATATGTGGAGTGACCATGGAAGTATATGTGGCAAGCTGACTGTATGCACAGGATTGTGTAAGCTGCCTACAGTACAGGTCCATAATGTCTCACACACACACACACACACACACACACACACACACACACACACACACATATGGAATTTACAGTTTCTCAGGTAATCATGCATATTTCATAAAACACTGGCCATCTCAGCAAAGACTGAGGTGTTGTTAACCTTTCTCTTTATGGTAGCCCAGTAGAGTTGCTGGTTCACAGACATCAATACAGCAAGCTTCGGTGTGTGTGACTGTGTGGCGGTGGAGGTGGTACCAATGACATCTACTGGCACAACATCAACCTCTATCTTTTACATGTGAAATGGAACTTACGGTAACCAAAGTAGACTACACTGCTGGAGAAGACATCCTTTGCCAGGTAGACCTGTCTGTGAATTCCTATCCTTCTATTTCTTTTTGTTTGTCTGGGGTGGGTTCTACAGGATCAGAGGACATGTGCACTGACCAAGGTGGGGATCTGTACTCCACATTGCCTGTTCCAACTACTGACACAGTGCTGCCTGGCTTTGCCAACATTTGGCTGTCATCATTGTCAGAGTCTGAATCCTCTCCAGTATCAGGGAATATTATTTTCAGGGTGGAGGAGCCTGTCAAAATGTCAGCCATGAAAACACCATTGGGAAATGCACACAATTAATAAGACCAACACCATTACTTGTATTTCATTGCATGAATGAATACTATTGGCTATAGTGGTAGGAGTAATAATCGTTATCTTACCTTGTACTGGTGGTCTTGTTAGTCTGATGCACTGATGTTCCCATGATGAAAAGTGATAAAGCATTTAATCCACACTATACAACACAGTTAATCAGCATAAATCTCCCTGTTAAGGTAATGGCATACTCACCTGGGGCATCACCAACAGAGATTCGTGGAGGGTTGGTGAGCTCTGCTGCAATATCCAGGACTCCTCTGTAACCTCATAATGACTCAGACATAACAAAGCATAACATTAAGGAACTTCTCCAACTGATAATGGTGGTTCTGTCAACAAGCTGACTCCTGTTCCCCTCAGCTCCTGAAACAGGTGAGTAGTGCACATCATCCATCTCTTGGCTGGACATTCTTTTGCTTTCATGTCTGTCTTACATCTTCTTCACCAAATCTTTTTTGTTGTCCTGCACATGTAACCAAACTATCCTAATTTGTTCTTCTTGACATCTGTGATTGTGGCTAATTTGGTGTCTACTTTTGATGCTCTCTAATTTATTTATCTATCCCACAGTGTGAATCCTACCACTCATCTCAAGCAGTTCATCTCCTCCACCTTTAGCCTCCTCAACTACTCTACCTTCAATGTGCAGTTTATGTGCCATACAGAAGCAATGGTTGCCTCACTGTTTTGTACACCTTACTCATCAGCTTCTTTGTCATTCTTCTGTCACATACTACCCCTTTGATGCTAGCACTGACCTTCACATTCAGACTTCCCTTCTCCTCAGTTACCTCTCCCAGATACTTGAAGCTATTAATCTGTTCCACTATTTTCTCATCTATCCCCGTTTTCAGCTTACTTCCCAATTTGCTGCCATGACAACTGTCACCTGTAGTCAGTTTTATTCCATATGCCTTCACTGTTAATGTTCATTCCCCTATCATTTACTGAATTTCTTGATCAGATTCTGATTATAGTGCTGCATCATCTGCATACAGCAGCAGTATTGTTAATCCTACTCCTGTGACCTGTTTACTAATGTAGCCTACCACCATTATGAAAGGCAGTGGGATCAAAGCTAAATCCTGAGCCACAATGGTTTATGCTCATTATCTTTCTTTGAGTTTGACCATTGTTCATACTTGTGTCATCAGGTCCTTCTACATAGCATGCCTTAATTCTACCAGTGTTTCCAGGCCTTCAAACCATCACAGGACTTCCTAAAGCAGATTTATTGAGACTTTGTCATATGCATTTTCTAAGAGTAGAAATTCCCAGTTGTACTCTTTCCTCATCTCCAACTTCTTCATTATCTGTCTGACTGTAAATATCAGGTCAGATGTATTGTATCCTGATTTGAATCTGACTGCTCATTTTCCATCTTACTTTCTACTTCTTTTCTTTACTTTATTAATCAACTCCCTAGCAATTTCATACAGTGTGACAAGTTTTTTTTTTACCTGTACTGCCCACGGTTGTGAAGTTCGCCTTGTTTTTGTACACAATGGCACTAGAATGTTTTTCTCCAGTCATCTGAGATATGACTTTCTGCTCATAGTGCAATGAGTCCCCTCAGGAGCCATTTCCCTCCTAACTCATCCAGCATGTTTGAACATGCTTCTTTCCCTGATTTTATTCTCCTTAGTGCTGCTCTTACTTTTTTTAGACTGTTTTCTTCCTCTGCTTTCATTGTGGGCTGTGCATAAGGTAATGCAGCTTCTGTAATGTTTTCTTCATTCAAAATGTACTAGAAGTGCTCCTTCCATCTGCTTTTCAGGTCCTGTAGACATGTGAACATAATGCTGCTGGCATACCTTATAAAATGCTGTCTGATGAAGTCTATCACATAATGCTCCTTTCAGATATTCACGTCTCATTATGATATACCCTTCCATTGCTTTAGCTTTGCTTCTTATAATAGAATGATGTCACTCCTAGCCTTTTAACTCTTGTGTGCTCTTTCTTCAATTTTATTAAGATACCCCCTATATTCCAAGTTACTGTCTTTATTCCATCTGTTTCTATATGCTTTCCCCACTCCTAAAGTCCTCACCTCTGTTCAGTCTCTGAATGAACAACCATGGGTATTCCTACTGAGCTGAACCAGAGGTTCCATGGTCTGTGCCTACACCTGGGCCTGCCCCTCCACTTTAAGTTTGTTTAATGTCATTCTCTAACTTGCTGTGTAAGTTGTTCTGGATTTTGGACATTTTCTTCTACTGAATCTCCTGGTTCCCTTTTGGTTGCATATATTCATTTCATTCAACTTTAGCTCAGATAGTCTGCTACACTACAGCGTAACCTGTTGCTGGTATTTATAGTTCTTTTTCTATTCCCTTTATCCCAGTCATATTATTTGTTTATTTTTGATTACCTGCGATGTTTTCACTATTCTTTTTATATACACTTTTCTCATTGCTTGAGTTTAAATCCCATTTCCCTGCATTTTTTGACATCATTTATCCCTCTGTTCTCCTCTGTTTGAATTAAAAGAACTTCTTCCTTATCAGGGAAGATGAGACTTCTGTATCTATATGAATCCCTCTCTCCCTTCTTCCCCTTAATTTAATCATTATGTTACCTCTGTTATCTTCCCTTTAATAAAACATATCCTTCATTCAGTCAGCTTATAAATACTACTTAAAAGGATATTATCTTAGGAGACCTGGCTTTCATCAGACTTTATTCTTTTGTCTGTAGACAGTTATAGATGCAAATATTTAGCTTGGGAAGCCACAGCCTCTATGTTTTTTCTTTTCCAACTTATCTCACAATATGTCTGTCCTTGAGTAGCAAAAATCTGCTGTCAGTGATTTCCAGCACAAAGCTTTCAAGTTCTTCCCTGATGGGTTCATTTATTCCCATAGCCCTTGTGGTGCCTTTCCTAAATTTGTTCTCAAAATATTTTCATTTATAACTTTGTCACTTATCTCATTTTCCAAATCCTTCATTCTGTGACTATGCTCATATAAATCTATCCTCAAAGAAGACCTCTCCTGTTTAAGGTCCTGATTTTTTCCTTTCATTCTGTCGACTTCCTCTTGCTGGTCGCTTATTGCCTTCTTTATTAATCCTATGTCTTAAGCTATGTCTTGATGTTTCTGGAATATTTTGCAAAGTTATTTCTAATGTAGTTTGGTTTAAAATGCTGCCAGATGCTACTCGTCCTATCCCTGAACATTCATTCTACTTTATTTTATTGTTGATTTATTTTTCTGCTGGAGGCTAATTTTACACTTTGCTTTCAGATCTTATTGTACAGAACTATGGAATCAAGCAGACATTTTCCCTGTGGTCACTAGTTTTCTCCTAGTACATCCAATATGTTGGTCTCATATTTCAATTTCACAATCAAGAAGGTGATAGTACTATAAGGTAATATGAAGAATTACATCTTTTGCTTACTATTTCATATCATTGTTTTTGTTTGTTTTATTTTAATTGCAATAATCTACAATAAATGATTCATAAATTCAGAGTTTTTTCTGATTTGCCTGTGGTAATTCCTTCATCACTTCATGCATGAAGATAACAGTAACACAATCATCCCTTGATTTATCATATTTTTCTTGATACTTTGAAGTGGCAGACTTGGATTTTTCTTTCATGGCTTACTCTCATTATTGCTTTTCTTCGACATTTTATTTTTAAGAGTTGGCGTGCAATGCAAGTAATCACAGTTTTGATTCAATACAGGGTGAATATCAGCAAAATATTATTTTTTCCTCTTTCCACAGATGTGGGCCTAGCTTAGGATTCTTTTATGTAACTCTCTCTACTTCATCAGGAGTTCTATTATTCCATGTATGTGACAGTAATTCACAGAAAAATAACCACTACTGCTAGATATACTGCAAATTATGTAGTTTAAAAGGAAAAGGTCAAAATGCTACTAAAGGCTTCTCTACACTTAGTTGAGATGAAACTCTCCAAGCTTCATTTGCCTGTGGGGAAAAAAGATTGAGATTCAGAACACTGATCTCTGTTTTTCCATTGGTTATCATTGCTGGTGCTATTTATACATTTGCACTGACAAAAATTCACTTTTTTTGAGAGATTCCTCCCTTCTTTGAGTTGGTCCAACCATGGAGTTGATATATGTAAATTCAGGGATAACAGGGTAGATTTCTGCCATGTTGAAGGTACAAGGTTTATGAAGACTTGTCCCACCCCCTTAGTGGGGGAATGGGGGGCTTGCTTTCTAAAAAAAGCTTAAAGATAATTTGTATGCTCCTCTAAGTTTCAGGCATTAATTTTTGATATTTTGGATTGTTGAGTTTGTGGAAGTTGATGATTCATAGTAGAACCATCTGTAAAGTATATTTAATAAAAGGGTTTTGGATTAGGGGTCTGTTTGTCCATGTTTTTTTTCCTGGGGGTTCATATTCGAATGATGGAGTATTATAATTTTATCTTATTGGCAAGTATTTCCATTTCTTATGGAGATTTAATCAAATTGTGCTAGCCTGTAATGGATTACTTAGCATTCATTTAATTTATTTTTTTTAATTTTTTTTGCCACTAGTGATAATCACACAATGAGTGATAGGGAAACTGACTTTGATTTATTCATGTGTTCTGTACCACCATCATTTTTTGCATGTTATTATTTATTGTTTAAATATATATGTTGGCTGATATTAGTTTGTTTACGTTGAATAGTTCTTAACAACAGTAATAAATGACTAAGTCATATCTCTGAATTTTTGTCTTTAGGATTTGACATTCCAAATTTAACATATTCAGCACATAGACTGTAAAATTTTAGGTAGAAGAACCTCTTCTGGGTGTATACCTAATCTGATATTGAATTTGTTCAAAAGGCAGAATAACAATTAACTACTCTGTATTAAACAGCATTGCATTTTAATTTAAGCATGTAGTGTTACCTCTCACAGTAAATGCCCATGAAAGATGGCTTGAGGTAACTCTTCATTGGTAAAGATTTGTACCAGTAAGACTAATCTAATAAGAAAGCATCTACTAATTTTATTTCATGGACCTAAAATTGCAAATACAAGTAGAGCAATTCAATATTACCAGGATAGTAAGCTATTAGTTTCTATAATTTGCAGTCTAAGCCTTGAGATTGGATTAGAATTAAATTATGTACTATTTAACTTAAAACAAAATCTCCACAGTCCATGAAGAGCTTTTTAAAATGCTTTAGGATTGATTAGAAAGGATTGTGTTTAAAGAAGGAAAACAATTAAGTATTTGGAAACTAATAGTATTTGATGCTAACCAACTACAATGTTTGTCACCATAATTACATTCTGCAAACTCATTTCATTTTGAAAGACCTAAATAATTAAGTGTATATAGTATAATGCATTTCTGAAAGGAGATGGTGGAAAGTAAAATATGAAAATTGCAAACCTGTGTGACTTTAACTCTCGTGAGCATTGCTGAGCCTACCCTCACAGGTTCTATTTCTGACTCATGCAAACATTTTAGCTGAAGAAGTAATTTATCTGACATCCTGCGACTGAAGAGAAATGAATTGTTTGAACAGGGAATCATAACAGTGGCAATACTGTATCATGAAAAGCTTGTATTCTCAGAAGAATGTTAAGTGCTAGGTTTCTTACTATGTTACATTTCCTAATTAAATGCAATATGCTTGTCAGTGGCCATGATGAGTAATGTGTTTTTTATTATCTGTGAAACATGTAAGCTCCTTAATAATTAAAGCATATAAATTGATTTTTTTTGTTAGACTTCCTGGCCAGAGGGTAGTTAACATTGATTTTAGTTGTTTTTTCAGGTATTAAAATTCTAATCTTGGAAAAGTATGGTATATCAATAGGAACAGTAAATTCACTTTATTGGAATACTTAAGCAAATGAAAAGTCATCAGAAAACATGAACATATGTAGTCTTTGCATGTAGATTTAATCTGTGTAGTTTTTGATTACATAGTTTTTAGACTATAAGTTTCAGATAAATGCAGAAACACCAAATGAAAACCTACTTATTTGTGTAGTACCTTACTAAGTAAATGGCTAGTTAGAAGGGAGTTAAGCATGAAGTGCAAAGGAGTGTTTTGAAGAAAATAAATCAGCTGATTCTATCAAATGCCTTTGAAGTACTTGAACTAAATATTTAAAAAGTGACTGGCTCCTGTTGATATTTTTTAGTAAGAATCTTTTTTTCCCTTAATTTGCTATCTTTGGTTATTTTCTTAGCATAAAACATTGGCCACTTAAAACCATATACATTGAGGACAGAGGGGACAAATGTAGCTATGTGGTTTAACAAAGTTTTTTAAAGGTTCATATCAAGCTTTGTTAGGCTAAATATAGTGATTCTATTATCCTCAGATCTCTAGTGAAATCAAAGGAATTGCAATATTATTAAGTTAGTTACTTAATGAGCAAATAAACTATAAATTATTCAATTGATTGTCCCTTTTCTGTAGTTTGTCATTCATGGGTGGAATTCACAGTGCTGTTTACAAGTGTAATACTTTAAAAACCTGTAAAAGGAAAGCTGGCACAAGAAGCATGGTATCAAGGCAGAAATAAACACTTCTGCAAGAAAAAAAGAAAACACTTCTAAATGGGCTAGTGTGAACCAAATGCAATAATGCACCCACCATACCTCCCTTCATCATAGGCAGCATTTGCAGTATGTAAACCATTTTTTGAGTGGAGAAATCTGTCTTAATGGGAATCGAATGCTGCCAAAGTTGTCTCTTACATTCAAATGCATGTCTGCATATCAAGTTTTGTAGCAGTACCAAGATGATTAGTTGAAAGCATCAGCTTTTAAAACATATATATCTGAGCTCCTTTATACCTGATGGTTAAAATACATTTTTTTCACTATATAAGTGAATAAAAACACCTGATTTGAATGTAAAGAATGCCTTGCTGAAATGAGGATCACATTTAGGTTCCTTAGATTTTCAACAGATGCTCAGGTGTTTATATTCATGATTTATGTCAGGAAAAGATAGTGCAATTAATGAAGAATAAACTGTTGAAATGCCTTTAAAAATAAGGTTGAGAATATGTCAAGCAGCAATGAAAGATAATACATTGTGAATTTCATAGCAAATGTTTAATAAAAAAATGTGGTCAGTCAGTGCACTAGAAACAGATTCTGAATTATTATCATTGGTCTTCAATAATGAATAGCAAAGACAAAGAAATAAGAAATGCAGTAAATACATCAGAATACAATAATGCTCTGGGCAGTTTTTTTTAAAAGGGCAGATATAGTTTCAAGAATCAGAGTTGTGAAGAAATAAAACTATAGGTGAGGGGCTAATATTCCTGCAGGAAAATTATCTTTCAACTTTGCCTCACACTATCTCCCATGTATCCCCCCAGCCTCCCCCCCCCAAAAAAAAAATTGGACTAATCTCTTTTGACACATTCCAAAATAACAAAAAATAAATACATTTCAATGGGTCCTGATAAATCACTAGATATCTGCTTAGAAGAACTAAGTCTCATCTAGCCAACCCCCTTCATCAGCTCTTCAACTTTAGCCTCTCCACTGGTCATATCCCCCCTTGCATAAAAATAGTCCAGCTACTGATCCTGGGAATTACAGACCTATAGTCTTTCTGTTATTATTTGTAAGCTGTAGCTGAATTAATGAACAATGACAAGGTAGACTTATATCTCTTCAGATGTACCAGCTTGGGTTTCTATAAAGCCAATCATGCCTGCTTAAACTAGATGGGGTGTTTGAAAGGGTTACTGAGGCTATGAATAAGGGGCTTACTGTCTGCACTGCCTTCCTTGGCCTTTCTAAAACCTTTACCACTCTCCCTTGTGCTAGGATTATTAACAAACTCTCCCTCAGTAAGGGGAAATCTAGGAACACTGTTGAGAAAGTGTGTCCTCAGTGAACCTTGCATTATTACTGTAGGCCCTGAAAACACCTGACAGCTGAATATTCTTGACAATGATAGTTCCATCCACATTATAATAAAGCTTCATATCAAGAATTTGTCCAAGATGTTTAACTTTGTCTACAGTGGAAATACTCATGCCATCCTTTGACATCAGAGACAGCTGCAAAGCTCTATCTTCAGGGACAGCTCTATTAATCAAAACATCATCATTTTGGCTTTGACTTGATTTTGTTATGGACTGTTTCCAAATAATGAAGTTTTCAGACAGTGTAAGACCTCATGGAGCTTAAACAGAGCATTACCTGTCACAGAGGCAACATTTACCAGTGAAAAAACATAAGTATACTTAAATAGTAAGTTTACCACAAAAAATAAAAAAAACATAAACAATTCACAAATCATAAAAATGCAAATGACCAGGGAACAGTACCTTTAAAATCTCCTCTGTATATAATGTTAGGTTCTACTGTAACAAAATCATACTTGGAAAAAATGGGTATGAATAGACAGCACTGAATTCAAATCAGTCCTCAGTCCTCTCAGACCTCAGCCTATTTAATAAAAAGGAATGTCCAGCTATTTCAGACTGAAAAGCATAGCTACAGTGAAGTTTATTTTCTTACAAGATAATGCAAAATAATTGGTTCTTATAGCCAATGCACTACCTTCACAATATTTATCCAAAGGTTATGCTACATTTTAGACAGAAGGCATTAGATAAATAGATAGAAACTAAGTTAGAAATTGACCTTCCTGTAACATCTTTATGATTCTAGATGTATAGATAGGAACTAAGTTAGAAATAGACTACTTCTTCTAACCCTTTTGTGATGCAATAATTTCACAGCTGTTAACTTGCTTAAGGTCACTATCTTGTGAAAAATAAAAGCGAATTCTGACTTCTATAACACTGATACCATACAAAGCATGTTACAATCAGTACTTGAGTTATGGTGGGGTAAAGGGGTCAGCTGTCCCAGGACAAGAAAGCTGTTAAGGAGTGCAATCAGTACTTCAGAAGAGTTACTGATTGTGGACAAGCACATCACCAACATTCACTAAACAGCTGTTGCAAACATCACAGTTACTTGGATGTTAGTAACTATAGCAAGAAGAAGGTTGTTCTTTGGTCCTCAACTTGCAAGTGGAATTTTTTTTTTTTTATCCTACCTCAACTTTGGGTTGTGGGTAGGTGCCAGTCTGGGAACTACCCAGGACAGCAGTTTAACTAATTCTTATTAGCATGCTTAATAAACCAGGTAGTGGGTTTTGTGATATATGAAACTAGAACCTATATGAATTTAGATTGTAGACCATCCTCTGAAGTAAAGGCTTTCTTCTTGACCTTGGAAAAAAAAATCTTACAGACTGAATTTGTTCAGTTAGGATGAAGGCTGAAAGGAGGACATTAGTGATCACACTCAGAAGTTAAGCTGTGAGAGAGAGTCTGCAGAGACTGATGTTTTCCAAAGACATTTTGAATGACATTTTCTGTAATAGACTGAACATGAAGGATAGCAAAAGGATCTTCATTTTTCTGGTTGCCCATCCCATCAAGATTTATTACAATGAATCAAAAGCAGCAGTATGTCATTGGTAGAAAATAAGGACAAAACTCTTAATATTATTTTTTGCTATATTTTGTTGTCATTTTTTCCTTGGGCATTACAATACAGCATGAATAACCAAATGTAAAATATGTTCTAGATCTAAAATATTCCTCATACCATACACTTCAAAAAAATTCACATTTTATCCATTTATCTTAAACTGCAAAACTTTCCCTGCTACTTTCCATCAAACAGAACCCTTCCTCTGTAGTATAACTTTGCTAGAGTGTCTGTTCCCAACTTTCTTCCCATCATTGAATCCTATCAGCCAATTTTAACTATTGCTGCACTGTCTCTCTGACTCACTGTTTGCTTCTGTTCAAACTCCTATTCAGTTCTGTTCAACATTCTGTGCATCTGGGCCTTTATAAAACAAATCCATATCCCCAAGTTTTAAACTAGTTTTGACCTCTCCAGTTGTGTTGTTAAAATGGCATGTTACATTGGGCATACCACCAGCAGTAACAATGCTGGGAACAACAGATATTGCTGCATTGTTACATAATGAAATTCAAAACTGTCCTAAAGAAATTAATCTGGCAAAGCTTTTTTCTCACAGCTTGAATCCATAAGTAACTGTTTGGATAATAAGGACGATAATGACCTAAAACAATAAAAGCTTATTTTTTCCTCACAGAAACATAGAAAAGCTGTGGATTTGGTAAATTTAAGCCATCCAAGCCACTAGAATTACATTTGAATATTCAGATTAATAGTGTCATTTCCAGTCTACTCAGTCAAGTCTAATTAATCCAGTATTTATTAATACAGCAAACAATTAAAAAGAAGCAGAACCAGTGAAATCATGTATAGCATGCACTATTTAATAAAATCTCAGTAACTGTATTAGACTCCATGATCACTGGTTGGGCTGTTTAAAGTCATCCATTTCAATTTGTTTAACTTTAAACTCTAAACCAGTCAGGCTGTTTAATTTTACACAGTCAAGTATAGATATAACTTTGTAATTCAAAGTTGCATTCATTCATCTACACAGCTGAACTATGGGTCAAATAATGCCCTGTTCACATGAAGAACAGCTCTTTTTAATGTAAGATGCCATAATACATTGGTGCCTGCATTCACAACTCGATTCCAAAAAACGTGTGGCATTTGGGTCCAGACCAGACAGTAAGGAGAAGAATTGCATTTCACTCATGCCCTGTTGATTATTATTGTTGATTACTACCAAGCTCGTAAAAATCATAGCATCAAACATTTGAATAGGCTTGACCCCTAACAATTATATTTTGTAAAGGATATGTCATGCTTGCTAAATCTTGCAAATTTCTTTGAAAAGGCCATGCAGGTTTTGGCCCATGCCACCTGTCTTGATTTGGCCATACTACATGATGGAATTGAAATCTAATGGCATTAAACATTGATCCCTGTGTGGTAAGTTGGATAATAAACCTACTCAAGCAGAGAACACATATTGCTACAGTTGATCGTGACAATTCAGTAAGTCAGAAGATAAGTGGTACCCTTAGGGACCTGGGTTGGGCACCTTTCAGTTTGCCATTATTTATCTGACCTGAAAATATATAAACAGATCTCTGGTTAGCAATATTTACTGATGTCTGCAACTTGGTGCAGCTGTCAAGTTAACCAAAGATACATATACCATTCAAAATGAATTAATTTCAGTCAACACCTGGCACACTGAAGAAGGGCTTAAACCAAATACCAAAGAATACAGTATTATCCCTATTGGGGGTTAGTGATTAACGACATGGGCACCCACCTCGATAGCTTTCTTTCCTTTGATTATCACTTGGCAATTATAGATGGAAAATTCTTCTTTAGCCTTCAACTAATTGCCATACAAAGAAAATTATTGTTGCTCTGCTCTTGTCAGACCCATTTTAGAATATAATGTACCATTTTGCATACATCTTTTTAGACACATAAAAAACTTGAAAAATAACAAAGGTTCCTAACAAAAATGATCTCTGTTCTGAATAATCTTAACTATCAGGAAATATTGAAATCCTTAGTCTGTAGTTATAGTCAATGTTGTATAGACTTCTAGGTGGGATTTGTGCTTTGTTTACCATGCCCTCAGAAATCATTCTATCCTTGACCTCCTCTTTCTTTAATAAGTCATATCATTGAGGTAACACTAGAAAAAGAGATCTCAATCTATATCAGGAAATAAATCTAGATGAAGGGATAAGTTCATTACCCAGCACCTCCCTCTGTTCTGTAAAAGACTCCCTTTACAATTCAAGCAATACAATTCCCAGATATCTTACAAACATAGATTGGAAAACAGAATGGATACCCTTAAATTTATTTTATGACCAGTAGACCTTGGCATGCTTGAAAGGGGTGGTACATACAGCCTGATTGTGGACATTGGCAAGGTGCACATGGCCTTTAGTCAAATTGCTTTGTATATCATATGATCCTACATTTATTACTACTATATTAAAAATACATATTCATTTCTATAAATTGCTCATTGCTAAGTAGCATCTTTGCTTTTTATGACACATCCAATTGATTTATTTATTAGATTGAGCTAAAGGGTATTTTACAAGTATGTAAAAGTTGTTCATGGCTTTTGTGTTTTATAGTATATACCATTTAATTTTAACAATACTATTGTATCCATTCTCTGCAACAGTTCCATTCTTTTTAGCTCCCTTCCTAATGTTAGATGGGTTGGAAGGGCATGTGGGTATGGAGGACATAGTGGTCTGAGTCAAATTAACAACATAGATAGGCAGAATCAAGGTCAGATCTATAGCCATGGTGAAAATAACACTGGTTGTCTGATTCATATTTTACTTTGTGTCATCTTTTTGTCATTGAATTATATGATAGTCTTGGTAAGACCTTCATTTTAAAGACATTGTCATAGCTTTAAGTGATTCATTTGACCTACTCATAAAGTACAGCAGTCATTAAATTATGATCATCTTCCAAGTGTGACAATTTCATTTCAAGCTCAGTGATTTTTTTTTCCATTGCTGATGCTGTGTTTTCAGTATTTTAATAGGATTTTACAAATCACATAGAGATGTACAAAACAGGGATAGTTCTTGTTTCATGACAGTTGCAATTTACTCTAATGGTTCAGATGACATGCCTGCATACTGAAAGATCTTAGTTTGATACTGCTGAAATGTTTCCCATTATATAATAATATATCTCCTTCCTCGTGTACTTTGATGAGATATTCATCTTTAAAATGATATGTTGCAATTTGTTTTTCCTTCTTCCGATTTTTGATCTGGAGAATATAACAGCAACCTCAGAGATTCCATTGGTTGTTTATAGATATTTCAGCTGTAGGGGTAGCCATTGTACTCTTGGGCATACTTCCTACCTAAAGACAATGTATGAGACAGTTTTATGAGTAATAAAGCCAAAGAAAATGAATACCTTGTAGCCAGATAAAGGTGTTTTTTGTGAACCCACACCACATCAGTATAGCTCAAAACATCCTTCAGAAATGTATAATCCATAGTCAGGAAAGCAGAACAATGGATTAACATATATACATCTTGTATTTATATGGTATGCAATCATTGCATTCAGTAAAATAATGTATGCTGAGTTATTAATGAATTTGCTTTCTGAATAAATACATGACATGCATTCACTCTTAAGTTGGATATATATCTTAATAATATCACACTGTGAGGCCCCAGTCTTAAAATCAGTCCTATTAATAATATAATGTTACTATTATAAAGTTGGCAGACCTATGATAAGCAATAATGGAAAGCAAGCACTCTTATAAAGCCTTTGAAGGGTAATCGTCATATGGAATAATTTGTACTTAGACCCCTTTAACTTGATTTCAAATGTAGATCCATGAATTTTGACCGTTTTCATTTTTTTCCAGCTTTGCATAAATATGTAAATTCTATACAAATTTTTGGCACAGCCAATATAGTCGAATTTTTTTTGTCTGATTAAGAAACAAAACAGAGCATGGGAAATTTATAACACACACAATTTAACTATTGGACTAATTTGCAAACAAATCATAAGCCATCCAATAACACATAATGCAACAATAATAAAAATGAACAATAAAACAAAAACTGCATCTTCCATGCAATATTTCTGTTGTGATTTGTGTTCAAAAACTAGTATGTCTTTTATCTACTACTGAATAGCTGTGGGGGTGGGGTTCATACTCCTCCATACATTTTCCTAATATAGCCTTATTAAACTTGTTTCTGGAAAAATTATTATACCATCTAGGAAATACCAGGTGAGAGCTACTGGTTCTTACAACTGTAATTCAAAAAGAGTAGTTTATTCGGTGATATGTAAGACCTGCTGTAGTTTCTACATTGGGAAAACAGAGAAGAATTTAAGGAAGAGAGCATACGAGCACATGTATGATGTGTCTAGGACTAAAGAATCCAATGCATTATACAAGCATTCTAAGGTATGCAATGACATGAAACCAACATTTTTTTGCATTGGAACAGGTGGTCATTCATCCCCGGGGAGGTTGCTGGGAAGCCAAGTTAGATAATAGGGAGCTTTTCTGGCAACTTAGGGTGGATTCAGGAAGGACCCCCGGGTTTAAATTATCAAATTAGCATTAACAGTGTATTGAAACTTAGAGCAACTAAATTATAAAAGGGACATTACATTTTCACCTGATTATATGTATTTTTATGATTTTATAAGGGGGCATCAGTGGTAATGGTTTAATTTCTTACAGTATTTTAAATCAATCATTAAGCATTTATATAATATTGGTTTTTAGTGACCCATTCTTTATATGTATGCACAATTGTGTATTAGACAAGGAATGAGGGATATTTTTGATTTCATTTTTAAATGAATGATGGATTGTATGAAAGTATATGGTTTTACCTTACAACTGATTGTACAGTACCTTTTAAATTCTAATCATTCATTGTTAATTGGTTAATTGTTGTCACTTTAGTGATTGATGTTAGTATTTAAAGCCCTCAGCTAGTTTGTTGAATTTGTTCTGCTGAAGCTTGGTGGTTTCAGTTGAAAGCACTTAACCTTGTGATTTTATTTTGTGAAATTGTGTCATCCAGTGTGTTATTTTACTGTTTTGTGGACTTTATTAAAGGTTTTGGCTCTGCAATCCTGCCTGGTCCTGAACTTCCTCTTTTTTGGTTCGCTGTACTGCCTTGGATTTTTTCTGGAAAAATATTACCTTTGATTCAGTATGTTACAAAATTTTACTGCCACAATTTTGCCATAACCATTCCCTAATTAACACTTCTGTCTGAGATTCTCCTTCTTTAATCTAATCATTCGTTGGAGCTGCATGCTACTTGCAACTGTTTAACATTAGCTCTCTACTCTCCAGAAAACTTGATTTCCATTTCTGGTAAGTGTTGTCTTCCATTTTGTTTAACAGATCTGTAGAATCAGCTCATTTCAAACTTTTTTGAAAATCATGCTCCCTCTTATTTTAAAGTTTGGTAAATCCATAATTTCCTTTATGATTTTGGATTTCAAGTCCCATATTGAATATTTTGCTTACCTGTAATTCTTCCATTATGTTCAGCTTTATAGATAGTTTTCTATGTCATTGCTTGAACCTCCCAATAGCTGTAAGAAGGTTTGAAGAAGAATGAGGGTAAAATAACCTTTGCAGCATATTCTATTGTCTTTCATAAGTGGTTCCACCATACACTTTCCTTTGCATGGCACTTCATTCATTTTTACATTATTTAATACCATTCTAATAAAGCTAGTTTTATTATTGTGGCAACTGAAATAAACTGATAAACCTCATGCTTACCATGTCAAAATAGAACTTAATGGGTGATATTTTAAGAGGAAGTCCTGCACAGCAAAATTGAGTTATCCAGTTACATGAGCTCATTTCCTCAATTGTTTAATAGTCGGTGTCCCTTGTTAACAATGGAGGCATTTTAATGAATTATTCTAATAACTCTGGCTTTGCTGCTTCACAAGTTTAATCATCTATGCTGGTTATAAAATAGTAATTTTGTTAATAAGGAATGTATCATTAAAGGCTGTCATTACATGATGAAGAGACTCATAAATGGGGATGCATGATGAATGTAGGCAGCTATCACATGTACTTAGGAAAGCCCAATCATCAAACAAAAGAGTAAATAAGGTATTATATGTAACTGCAAAACCAGAAGGTATGTTTCTGCGCTCCATAAGACTGAGCCTTTGCAGCACCAAATAATGTTTTCCTATAGTGGGTCATTTCCATGTGCAGGATTTCTGATGTACAAAAAGACTAACTGCATGCATGCATTTGATATCCCTATTAAGAGCCTGCATTGCATGCTTCTGGCATTCTGAAAGCTGTGCATTTAAGGAGATGTGTGCGTTTGGTGTAGCTCTGAATATGCAATAAAGTACTTAATTTTCCTCCTTAAATCTGTGCTATATTTTATCACATTTTGTTTTTGAATAGAAAGGATTGTACCGCATCTTGAATATCTAAATAACATCGCTGAGTCACAAAACGTACATGCCTTGTCCAGATACACATGCCTGTCAACTTTCCGGATTTTCACAGAATGTCTAGAATTTTCCTTGCATATTTTTGATCTGTTCCTCATAAAATTTGTGCTTTTCAGATAAATCATTGAAGATTTATGTCAATAAATAATAATAGGCACTTGACTTTCATATTTCATACTCTTCAGAAAATACATGTTAGTAGAAATCCTATTTTTTATCAACTTTCTAAGTTTATAACAGCAATATTTAAAAACTGTCTCTATTTTTAGGACTTTGACCCTCCCCCTGATTACTTTTGTCTTTGCCCAGAATTCTTGTGCTAAGAGTTTGAAAGGTGCTACTCTGACTCTGTGCTTGGAAGAATACCTTATTATGTAGGCTTACAATTTAATGCTTCATTTTTTTCATTCCTATTCCTACAATAATGCCATGTCTCAATACCAAACTTATTAAGTTCCCAATATGCAAATTAAGTGCAAAGACAGAAAAAGAGGGAGTGAGAAAGTACTGACTATGGAGACATTTTTTATAGCCCCTGGGATTATTGTAAAACAAAGAAAACACTAGAGGCCAGCATGTGCAGCTTAATCAACTTTAATATGTAAAAATAAAACTAAGGCATATAATGCCACAGAAAAAGATTTATTTCAGTTCAAACCGGTTTCGGCTAAACAGCCTTCCTCAGTAAAAAAGCAAATTACATGCTTACAACTTTTCATGGATATTTATACATACCAGCAACCAATCGTACAATCCAAACCAAAAACTGGTGTTTTAATAGTTACTTAAAACATATATTCAGAAAAACATTTTAATTATTATATGGAAGTAACTATATTGTCCCCTATACATAAATCATATAGCAAAATTAAGTACATATGTGTATATATTAAGGTACTTGAAAAAAGTAATAAATAGTTACATAGCCTATGAGTATATTATTTGGGTGAAAACATCCAATAATAAATAATAAGGTCCTAAATGCCATAATATAGGCTTCTTATTACTGGTTATCATACTAGTATATATTTTTGGACATACCATTTATCTATATAGTTTTGTTTTTGTTATTTTGAACTTATGGTTTAACACACTATATTATGGCATTTAAGACCTTATTATTTATTATTGGATGTTTTCACCCAAATAATATACTCACAGGCTATGTAACTATTTATTACTTTTTTCAAGTACCTTAATATATACACATATGTACTTAATTTTGCTATATGATTCATGTATAGGGGACAATATAGTTACTTCCATATAATTAAAATGTTTTTCTGAATATATGTTTTAAGTAACTATTAAAACATCAATTTTTGGTTTGGATTGTACCATTTTCCGATTGGTTGCTGGTATGTATAAATATTCATGAAAAGTTGTAAGCATGTAATTTGCTTTTTCACTGAGGAAGGCTGTTTAGCCGAAACTGGTTTGAACTGAAATAAATCTTTTTCTGTGGCATTATATGCCTTAGTTTTATTTTTACATATTAAAGTTGATTAAGCTGCACATGCTGGCCTTTAGTGTTTTCTTCTATATTGGTTTGGCTGGGCATACCGTACTTGCGAGGCATAGAGTTTATGCATTATTGTAAAACAACTTGACTCCTTAGATAATTATGTGTAAATCTGAAAACCCTTTGGTGGGTGAAATAAGAACTTCTATGTACTTCTGAAGACATTTTCAGAAATATAAGTCTTTTATGGAAACATCTGTGTGTGAATTATGGATCTAAATGAAAATAAACTTGGTTCAGTGATGGAAATGCCAACATATTATCTGTTTCCTTAACTTAGAATGTAAGTATGCCTAGCAAAGCTTACACCACATCCTGACAAGGACAGGCAGGGGAATTCAATAAACTCTGTGCAGGCTCTGTGCAGAGCCTACCTGGAGTTTACATGTCGGTGCAACAGTGTGCAGCTCGTGTCAGGTGCAATGCATATTAATGAGGTGCAGCACACTTCAGGTAGGTTTCACACCTCACAACAGTGTTGCTGGCTATGAAACCTTGTGAACACAGATAGCAATTCTGTCCTAAAGGAGAGCATCTACAGTTGGCGGATTTGTGCAGAATGCCACAATGATAACCATGGTTTTACAAACAGCTGTCATTCTGTTACTGCAACACATTCACAGACACCAACTTAATGAGAGGACAAATAAGCAGTAATAGGGACATATCTGACATAGATGTCACATAGAAATGTAACACTCTCAACCTCTTAGAGCGAGATATGTGGACAAAGGCATACAAATGGGGAGACAAAGGGCTAGAAATATGGACAGATGTTTAATGTTGCACTTCAAAACTTTAGAAGTTGACAGAAAATATAGGTTGTGTATTAGCATGAACTTTCTGAAAAGAATGAAGTTTGAAACGCAAATGTCAGTCCTTAGTTTCTGAATACACTCTGTAATGACATGCCAATGATATGCCAGACAAAATGTTATGAGGAAGAGATCACAAATATGAGGCAAAAACTGGACATTCTGCACAGATCGGGACAGTTGAGAGGTATGCACTCAAATGTATGTAATATTGAGTCATATCCATCCAGAGATCATTCCAGTGATACGGCAGAAAGCCACACATTTCTTCTTCTTCTTTTGGCTGCTCCTGTTGGGGGTCACCACAGCAGATCAACTGTTTCCATTTCTTCCTGTCCTCTGAATCTTGCTCTGTCACACCAACCACCTGCATGTCCTCTCTCACCGCATCCATAAACTTTATCTTAGGCCTCCCTCTTTTCCTGTTACCTGGCAGCTTCATCCTTAGCATCTTTTTCCCAATATATTCTGCATCCCTCCTCAGCACATGTCCAAACCAATGTAATCTTGCCTCTCTGGCTTTGTCTCCAAACCTTCCAACCTGGGCTGACCCTCTAATATACTTATTCCTAATCCTGTCCAACCTCATTACACCCAGTGCAAATCTTAACATCTTCATCTGTGCCACATCAAGCTCTGACTCCTTCTTTGCCACTGTCTCCAACCCATATAACATAACTGGTCTCACTACCCTCTTGTAGACCTTCCCTTTCACTCTTACTGGTACTTGTCTGTCACAAATCACTCCTGACACTCTTCTCCACCCACTCCATCATGCCTGTACTCTCTTCTTCACCTCTCCTCTACACTCACCATTACTCTGAACTGTTGATCTCAAGTATTTAAAGTCCTCCACCTTCGCCACCTCTACTCCCTGCATCCTCACCATTCCTCTATCCTCCCTCTCATTCACACACATATATTCTGTCTTAGTCCTGCTGACTTTCATTCCTCTTCTCTCTAGAGCATATCTCCACCTCTCCAGGGTCACCTTCACCTGCTCCCTACTCTCACTACAGATCACAATGTCATCTGCAAACATCATAGTCCACGGGGACTCCTGTCTGATCTCGTCTGTCAACCTGTCCATCACCATTGCAAATAAGAAAGGGCTCAGAGCTGATCCTTGATGTAGTCCCACCTCCACCTTAAATGCATCCATAACTCCCAATGCAGACCTCACCGCTGTCACACTACCCTCGTACATATCCTGTACCACTCTTATATATTTCTCTGATACTCCTGACTTCCTCATACAATACCACAGCTCCTCTCTAGGCACCCTGTCATATGCTTTCTCTAAGTCCACAAAGACACAATGCAACTCCTTCTGACCTTCTCTGTACTTCTCCATTAACACTCTCAGAGCAAACATTGCATCTGTAAAGCCACATATTTGATAAGGAAAAATCTGAACATCCTAGAAATATCTGGACAGTTAAGAGGTATGAATGTGGAAGTATATGATCCAAACACAGTACAGGACAGTGTATCTACAGTGCAGAGTATTGTGATATTCCATTCCTGCCATGCTGTACTGAAGCTGTGTTAATGATCTGTAACAGGACATGGGACTGCCATGTAAAATGACCACTCAGGGGAAGTGTGTATATTGAATGGGGACACAGATGAACTGTAAGAATGAACATAGGGAAAGAGTACAGTTGAAACTCCTGTATGTACAGCAGAGGAGGCCACTGCAATGGAAGATGGTTGTAGGAACAGCACTAAGCACATATCTATATGGTTGCAGGAGCAGCACTGAGCACATATCTATATGATACAGTATGGACTGTACAGTGAAAATGTGTTGTCTGTGACTGTCACATAAGGTGACATAAAAATGGGGAGGATGTGTGTGAGATAAGTATCCTTACATGAATAATGAAAAAGACATCTATCAGGGATCTGACATACAACTGGGGTGGGTGCATATTGGGAAGCTGTGTAAACTGTTATACCTGAATATGAGTGAACTCTCAGCAGAGGTCTAAAGCAAGGTAGCCACCAGTAAAGGATCATGGTAAACATTACAAAAAAACAACACAATCAGTGACAATATCAGAATAACACCACTACTAATCCCAGGCCTGTGACATAGCATATGTGATATTGACATGATAACAGATGAGCCTGCACACACACACACTTGATAACTATTATGATAAGCCACACTCTATGTGTTTAACTATGCATACTGCCCTGGTACTGTAATATTTACAAGAGGTGTTAGGAGGGACATTGCTATACCTGTATGTGACAGTATGGACAATACAGACTAGTTGCCTTGCATGCATGGCATGAATCTATGGCACAATCCACCCTGTAACAAATGATATACATGCCATTAATGCTGTCACCACCTATGTATGCAATGTGTGCATAAGCTGAACAGATAGCACACATGCATCTTGTGTAACAACTCTCTAAGGCCAAGAAAACTGCATTAATGAGCCCAGACAATATCCCAGGATACCTTCTAAATAGCAGGAAACATGACCTTTCAGGCCATCTGGAGTTGTTATTTAACTGTAGTCTCCAAACATGCTTCGCACCTCATGAACGGAGAACAGCAACAGTCATTCCTCTGCACAATGGTGGGCCATCTACAGACCCTGGCAACTACAGAACCATAAGTCTCATTAGTTTTATACGCAAAGCCAAGGAAAAAATTATCATGGAAATGATCAGTAGTGATATAGTAAACCTCCAGACACTGGACCCAACCCAGTTTGGTGTTCCCAAGGGGAGGCCATGCCTACTCAACCTGGTAGACTTCTTGGAGAAGGTCACCAAAGAGATGGATGAGGGCAAAATAGTTCACACTACTTACTTTGACATGGCCAAGGCATTTGACACAATACCCAACTCTAGCATTGCTGATAAACTCAAGAGGTTAGGTACAAACCCATATGTCACCCAGTGGATAGCCAACTAGCTCACAGACAGGACCCAGGAAGTTAGAATTGTGGAGTTCACCTCTACAAAGAGGACAGTCACAAGTAGAAACCCTCAGGGATCAGTCCTTGGACTGCTCTTTTTTGGCATTTACTTTTCTGTAGTCAAGGCTAATGTCAATGGTCTCTGGCTGACTACATTTGCAGAAGATTGCAATTTAGGAGCTGCTATTTCTCCAGGAAAGATTGACACAGGCAAGCAACTGGTGTCAGAGTCATAGGCTAAAACTAAATGCCAAGAAATGCATAATAGTATCCTTTGGGAAGTCATCCACCCCTATTAAATATCATATTGACAACACACACCTTAGAGCTGACCCAGTAGTCAGAGACTTAGAAACACACATAGACAGTAATCTAGCCTTTGACCATCACATGTCTACAGTAGTGAGGAAATGATTCTATGTTGGACAACTTATAAACAAAGGTATGGCATCTTTTCCAAGGAAGTTATTGCTCCACTGTATTTGGCATTCATCAGACCTATCATTGAGTACAGTGCCCCTTTGGTATGTACCTAACAACTGGAACATCTACAGAGGTTCCTCACTAAAATAATACAGGGTGTATTTAAAATGTCTAGTGCAGACTGCCTCAAGACCCTATTTCTGTATTCTGTCTCTTACAGTCTTTTGAGGGGACATCTATGCCTGGCACATGGGGCATTGTCAGACCCCACTATGATGGACCTCTTGTATATCCACAAAACAAGCAGTATCAGAATTTCCCATTCTAAAGACTTGAACCTTGCCTGTGATATAAATAGTACCTGGATAGACAAGTATGTATCCCAGAGACTACCCCCATCTCTGGAACAGACTCCCCATCCATGTGAAGCAGAGTTCCTCCCTAACCCAATTCATGTGTAGCTGGGACAATTGGATGGGGAATAGGAAATTCATCCCTGGTTTGACACTGAAGTCTCTAATGGACACAATTAACTTGCAAATGTTTCATCTCCCAGGCCCCTGCTTCTAAATGGTTCATCTCCCAAACCCTTGCTTACACTTATCAAGGGTATCAGAACTTGCAGAGATTTGTGATGCATGGCTAGGCTTAAAAAGACCCTTGCGATCATTAGCCTAGTAAACACCTATGAACCTACTGGTGTTCCGCACCATCAGGCAGTCATGTATATTCCCCAGAAAGAATACCTAGGTATGGCTAATTATCTGTGTGACAACGCACTGTGACAAATGTGGTACACTTCATTTACTCATCTCTGGAAAAAGTATAGGGATGCACATGAAGAAGGGTGCATTGTACACAGTTACTGGTGTGATGAAGGTTGGGAACCATGAAGTTATTATGACCTGTGATCTGCATGTTCTTCACATACCCAGTAGTTGTGTTGCATTCAGGGGAGTTGTCGACACTGTGACCACATGCTATTGGATGTAACACTTACCCTCTACCCCAGGACACAGGTCACATACCTATTAGTCGATTATAGGGTATATTGTCCATATTATACTTGGGTGGTATGTCTGTTTCCTGATTCAACAAATCCCTCCACATGTTTTATCAATGCAGATGCTTTCATGGCTGTGGCAGCAATCTCTGGTATGTGTCGATACTGTCTATAATATACTAATATCACAGCTGGAGTCAATGATTGCCTACAAGCTGTAGTCCTTCAGGAAGCTGTTTGGACACAGCATACATATGTCATCTGTGATGTCCATCACTTAACTAATGGGTAGGAAATGGCCTAGCAGACACCCCTGATGTATTGACCTGATCACTGGACCTGAGATATATGTCATGTCACACATTTCAACATAGTGAGTATACTGATCTACCTATTTGGTGATACAGTTATCGATGGCCACATATGAGACTGTTGATTGAATACCTCCATGTGGATTTTTGTTAAATGCCTTGATCTATTCATGCTCCACAAGATGATACTGTTGTCATCATTCATGCCCTTGGTGACCTCTTTGAGGACATGTATCAAATGTAATGGACCTGATGTAGTAGTAACAGTTCACACAGGTCTGTTGCACATACCCAGAATATTACTAGTGTACATGTACAAGAGGTCCATGAAGCAGAGTCAGGATGTCCCTATACATGCATGCACCAAGTGCTGTCCCCCCAACTGTGGTGGATACATGTTGATGTACACCCTTGTATAGGAACATAGGCCATGAGGACGATGTGTTTAGCTGTGTATTCAACCATATCAGGAAGGTGTCTGTGCTGAATCAATCTATAGTTGATCAGTGATATTGTCACAGCACATGGATTCCATTTGATAGGCCTTGATGAAGGTAAGACAGTGCATACTGCCTATTGTGATCTGGTATATAGTTTTGGCACAATCACACAAGCAGTTATCACTGAGGAAACCCTCAAGCTGGGGATAAAACCTTATGTCAGCTGATGGGTAAACAATTGACTCACTGACAGAACACATCATGTGAAAATTGGTGAATCAACCTGTACCAGTAGAGCTTTTACCAGTGGCAAACCCCAGGGATCTCTGCTTGGCTCTTCACTGTTTGAACTGTATTTATCGACAGTTCATGCTGATTCTTGCATATTGTGTGCAATCATTGAGTTCAACAATGGTGATAAAGGCACAAGATGTATTAATAAATGCAGAAATGTGTGTTTGTAATGCTAGTTCCATGTTAATCACAGCATTCATAACAGTCCTCCAATGCAGAAACCCATTGATGCAAGCATTGGGAATGCATTTAGTTAGCCAATATGAACTTTGGCCACCAAGTGTCTGCACTTCTATTGAAAGCCTATGTTGTGCACATCATAAGACATGCCATCATATTGAGATGATAGCACTGTAGTCAAACCTCATTACAGCACTAACAGAGTATAATGTGCATTTTTACATGTACCTCACCAGACATATGCAGCAGCTGGAGAGACCACAGGGCTTTCTCAGCAAGATAACACATGACCTACACACCATACAATGATGTATGTGGATAGAGTAAAAGCCGCATCACTGTAAACTTTATTATATAGGATGAGGTGACTTCTGTCTGGCCCCTGACCTAGTGGGAAGTACTGCATATCTAAAATGTGATATAGCTGATGACATCAGCAGTGTCTGTTGAGGAGAAGATGACAGCATCCCACAAGCTGGTGTAAAATGTTCTCTGTAATGTCAAGCAACAGCTCACACACACACACACACACACACACACACACACACACACACACACACACACACACACACACACAGCTGACTGTAGTGAGACTAGAACCCCCTACCTAAGTAAGTACATTGACTACAAAACATAATAGTTAATGCAAGTGCCGCAGCACAAGTCTGATTTATACAAGAGTGCAATTGAACTTATAGTGGATGACATCAGCAGGCCATGTGGAAAACTAAAGGTTGGTAGGCCTGTATGAAATGGATGTGTTGGCATGAGCAAGTATAAGTAAAATAGTGGTAATCCATGTAATTGGAGAAGTAACTGTATGATACACACATCTGCTCTGCTGTTTGGACACCCAGCCACACAGTTGACTGCAGTGAGAACAGAACCCTTACCTATCTAAGTTCACAAACTACAGAACACAGTATATTGTGCAAGTGCCACAGCACAAGTCTTATTTATACACGAGTATAGTAGATGACATCAGCAAGGCATGTGGGGTCAACATAGGCACCTATCTTCATAGGTTCATATGAGGCTACTAGCCTAATAGAACTAGGGTGTTTAAAAGCCTAGCTATGCAAAAACACAAGAACCTTTATTGAGCATAGTTGGGTGGTCATTTTTAGCAAACCATGTTTGTGGGCAGCACCAACTGGCCCTTTCCATGAGGGACATAAGTGCAGGATCAGAGGTGAATTTACAGTCGCTCAACCAGTAGTTAAGGTTGCGCTTCAACAGGGTCATTGAAGAGCACTGGTTCACATGCAATGGGAGCCTATTACAGAGGAGCATTAATCATTGTTGGAGATATCTGTCGCCCCAGCATGTTCTGTGAATGTCACAGGCTAGGTAAAGAACCCTGGGGCAAATTATAGTTGTCCCATCTGAATTATAGATGTCCATCATTTTCAGAAGGGCAGAGTCAGAGACTGCTCTGCAGGGCAGCTATAGGTCACCTCTCAGCAGCCTGCATGACACCAAATACAGTGACAGGTATGTCAGACTTTCTATTTATGTCATGTTTGGAGGCCTTGTCATCTCCCAGGGACAACCCTGTGTTCTTGTAAAACGAAAAATAACTTAAAATGATAAAAAATGAAAAGCGATACGCAGCTGGAAACCACGGATTAGTTTACTGACCAACAACACTGAGCGCTTTCACCCACCACAATGCAGGTTTCATCAGAGTAATTACATAATGGAGCAGCTTGTCTTATATACTTGTCTTTAACCTGTAACGTCCATTCACCCATAAATTAGTTAATTAATTATGCAATTTGTAAACAATTTCATTCTAAAATCACCAAAGCAATGGTAAATAGTAAATGTACTGATGTAACATACAATACTACATCAATAATTTAACCTTAAAAACATACATAAAATTCTTACTAAATTAAAATTTGTGCAATGTTTTCATATATCAAATAACAATTAAATAAATAGCCTAAACCAGTTAGAAGTTACACCTAAAAAGGACAACAGTTATTTTCATGTAATAAAATCAATTAAAATTGCTGTGCAAAATAAATTAATTTAAAAATACATTAATGTTAGCAATTTTTGTTTGTAATAATTTGTAAATATACTTAATAAAATATACTTGTTTACATATATATTTCATCTAATAAATATTACGTTATATGTTATATGAGTTTAATTTTAACTTACTAACAATAGATGTGTGTTCATTGATTCCTGGTTTGCTACATGCATTCAATCTTAACTGCCATAAACATTCCTTTAACTCTAACAGTGCATTAATGTCCCCTTCTTTTGTGGTATTTTGAGGTATCCTATCGATAATGAAAAAGAGAAATCTCTTAAAATCCGGGCAAGTTAAACTGTGCACAAACAGGGAATTTGTAGATTTTTTGTTTTTAATATCCCTGTTATGTTCAGCTATTCTTTCTTTAAGCTTCCTAATTGTCTTTCCAATATAAAATGCTTGACATGATAGGCATGTAGCTAAATAAATTACTAATTTTGTGTTACAATTTACATGCCCTGGACACCTAATGGTACGATTGTAACCCTTTATTGGAACATAAGGCCCATCTCTAATAAATCTACATGATCTACAAAAACCACATTTTTTCATTTGTGAGTCTCTAAATCTGGTCTCACTTTCAAAATAATCTTTAAGATTTTTACCCTTACTAAAAACTATTGTGGGGTTGAGACCTATTTCTTGTAGAATATCACTTTGATTAATAAATACTTTGTCCCAAACTTCTATAATCGTGTCTTTTACTAAAAGTGTACAACTACTATATGGTAATATCATAGCATTTGATTTTAGATTAACAATGTCATGTTTTGTACTTTTATTTGCCAACCCATATTTTATTATGGGTCGGTAGTCAGTTTTCCTCTTTTTTGTCACTATATTCCTAATATTCAACATTAACCTATTAGGGTATCCTCTCTCAGTCAACATATCAATCAAATAATTAATTTCATGTTCAAATATACTATCCTTACTAGTCATCCCTGAAAGTCTTACCATTTTCCCTTTTACCAAACTACGTTTTTGAAAGGCTGGGTGGCAACTTTTATAGTGCAGGTATGAATTTGAGAATGTTTTTTTCCTATAAATGTTTTACTCTATTTCATTACCTTTTTTGTATAGTTTAATGTCCAGGTATTCACCACATTTTTTGTTAATATTGTATGTAAACTTCAGGAATGAGGTGGTATTGTCAAGATATTCCACAAATTCTTTTATTTCACCTTGACTACCCTTCCAAAACAATAAAATGTCGTCAAGGAATCTTAAGTATATATCAATTTTTGGCCAATGTTTACATCCAAAAAATATTTCTTTTCCCACATAGCCAAGACTAAATTGGCATAAATGGGGGCACATCTTGCCCCCATAGCTATGCCTGAACATTGTTTATAGTGCTCACCTCCATGTCTAAAGAAGTTATTGTCCAGTACCATCTCCATCATTTCTAGCATAGTTTTCCATTTAACTGTATGCATGTTACCATAAAATTCCAAACTACCTTCAAAAAGTTGCGAGCCTTTGTTTAAGGGAATGACTGAAAATAAATTAACAACATCAATTGTGACTATATAAATACTTTCTAAGTTGCTCTTGTTGTAATCTTCAAGTTTTTCTAAGCAATGCCAAGAATCTTTTACAATGTGGTGAATGTTTTTAGTTACTTCACCACAATTAATGTCAATATAATGTGCAATTGCTTCCAACTTAGAATGCTTGGCAGACACTATCGGTCTAAACGGGGGATTTGATACATTTTTGTGTATCTTCGGTATCCCGAAAATGGATGGTGTCACCGGAAATTCAACCAAGAAATAGTCATATTCTTTATCTGATATTGTGCCGTCCATAAGCAATTCATACAATTGCCAATCAATTTTTGTGTATGCTTTTATAATATCATATTTTGATGTTATTTTATATGTAGTTTCATCATTCAACATATCAGTCATTTTATTTAAATAATCTGTATTATTCATGATTACAACACCTCCCCCCTTGTCTGGTTTCATAACCCTATAATTGTTAGATGAACTTAACTCTTTTAAACAAAATCGTTCTGGTAAAGTAAGATTATCAGTTATATTATGTCCTTCTTTCCATATTTTTCTTATTTGTATTTCACAAAACATTTCAAATAAATGAATAATAGGGTTATTGGGGGGAATAAACGTATTTGATCTCTTCAAAGTAAAATTCTTTTCACAATCAATTGCTCCCTTTCTTCCCTTAAAATACATTCTTAAATTCAATAATCTAGTGTATGTTTTCAAATTTAACAATATTTTTCCCAAATCTGGTTTAAAACTGGGAACAAATTTAAAACCCTTTTTAAATAACCCTGTGTTCTCTCCAATTGCTGCAGGTGTTTGCTGAGGTATATAGAGAGGTGTGACCATTGTACTTCTTTCTTGGTGTGATAAGACTTGAGCGCAGCAGAGGTAGGACTACCCTGGGTTTGGATGTGATGTCCATATGTATGATGTGCACAATGCAGATTGTGTGTGTCTTCACTATGTGCACATAGTGATGAAAGTGTAGATTGCTATCAACATGTGCTCCTAAGTCTCACAACACTGTGTTTGAGCTTAGGGTGGTGCTATATACATCATAATTTACAGGAGTACCTCACTGACAAAGGTGATAAAGAGTCATTGTATGCTTAAATTTCAGTCCCTGAGTTTGTCATCAATTATCAAACTGTGTCAGCCCCTACTGTAATATGTTACCATCACTGCGGGACTCTCTATGAGTGTGTCCAGTTAACAGTCATCTGAAAACTTGATAAATCACAGGCCATCTACTGTTGCCTGTGCTTCAGGGAAGTCATTCCCAAATAAATGAGGGTCCAGCACAGACCCTTGTGGTATTCCACTAGTGAGTGGGCAAGTGGTGGAGATGCAGTCCTCAACTTTGAGAACATGTTTTCTGTCATTAAGTCACTCATAATACAGCCAAACACCCTAGGCATAGGTGACTAACTATCCTTGCATCGATTGGGATACATATATGAGCTCAAACATGCTCGCCCTAAAGTTTCTGCACTTTGTAGATCCAAATGCTTGTGAACAGTTAGTCCACACCCCCACATGAGACAGGAATGTCCTTGACCTAGTAGTCATCAACATGGGAGATCACTGCACTACTCCATTTGTAACACCCTCCCAGGTAAGTTCTGACCATAAAACAGTCATGTTCAATGTAACAATTGTACTTGACACCCCCCTCAGGATCCAAAAGGTAGAAAACATTTCTTCAAAACAAACTATAGCCTCCTAAGTGATGGCATAAATAGTTTTGAACTTCCTGCCACCAATGCCAGTAAAGAAATGTATACAGTGGTGTACACAAATGTCCTGTATACACACCTTTACAAGTGTATAGACTTAGCTATACCAGAATGGATCTAAACTTGCTCATGAAAATACAAGTCACACTGGTGGACATCTAGCATAAACAAATTATACAAGAAAAAGAAACTGATGTCCAGGAATTAGAGAGAACAGCTGCAGGAGAAAAACACCCTCCATAGCTTGAACAAGTAAATGAGACTTCTTTGTAAAGTCCTCTAAAGCTAATTACAAAATCCAGTTTGCATCCATAGCTAAGATGATCACAAGACATTCTTTAGCTAGGTCTGAAATGTAAAAGGGAAGGTCCAGCTTTGCATTGAATTCATAGTAGATGGTACCAATCATACTGAACCCGAGGACATCACCAACCTGTTAATAGACAGGTTTGACATACATTTCACAACGCTGTCTCCAGCAAGCATAACCCAAGGTATACCTGTCACCAGTTCTCTACTTATTATCGCCAAAAAACAGGTCATAATCACACTCACCAAGGCCAAAAATGCAGTATCTATGGGACAGGATAATATCCCAGGCTGCTTACTAAATGCTGTAAAACAAGAGTTAGTGGAACCACTAAGCAATCTCTTCAACCACAGTCTAAGTATGGGTTTTGTCCCAGAAGAGTGGAAAACAGCAACCATAATCCCCTTGCACAGTGGGGGCCCCTCAATGACCCAGGGAAGTATATAGCCATAAACCTGACCAGCCTTGCCTGTAAAGCCATGGAGAGAATCATCTTGGACCTTATCAACAAGGACATTGGTGACATTCAAACTCTTAACCTGACCCAGTTTGGCTTCATTACAGGCAGATCATGCCTGTTAAACCTAGGGTAATTCTTCAAGAGTGCCACCAAGGCCCTGAAAGAAGGCAGATCAATACATACTACCTATCTGGACTTGTCCAAGGGCCTTGACACAATCTCCCACTCAAGCATCATTTAGAAACTCACCCTGTTGGGGATTAACCCATACATCATGTCATGGGTGGCCAACTGGTTCACTGACAGAATGCATACAGTCATAGATGGGATTCCACTTCTACCAGAAGACCTGTTACTAGTGGTGCTCCACAAAGATCTGTGTTGGGCCTCCTACTGTTTGGAATCTATTTCTCAGAAATTTAGGTGATAACAGATGGCTGTGTCTCAAGAAGTTCACTGTGACTGCAAACTGTGTGCAATTACTAAATCTCCAAATGATGTCAACATACTACAAAATGGGCTTACATACATAAAGGATGATTGCCAAAGTCACGGACTTAAACTTTACCCAAAAAATGCACTATTATCCTTTACAGCAAAGGAGAGGTCCCTGCAAATTACACTATTAATAATACCTCACTAAGTTCCGAACCAAGGGTGAGACTTTTGGCAATGCATTTTGATAGCAACAAGCAACATCAGAATTGATCATCATGTTTTCATAGTGATACAGAAGGGCTTTTACATTGCACACCTCACAGGTAAGGACATAGCATCCAAGACTAAGGATGTTATCAATCAACTGTACCCAGCCTTCATCACAGCAATAACAGAGTACAATACTGCCTTTTCCATGTACCTCACCAGCCACTTGCAGCTGCCAGAGAGAACTAAGAGGTTTCTCACCAAGAAAATCCAGGGACTTCAGCACATGACCTACATGGACAGACTGAAGACCCTGTTGTGTTGGGGGACAGGAAGCCTAGGCTGACATAAAAGGTTGGTGAGTGTGTGTGCATAAGAAGGAGAAGAAGGCAGACATTGGGATAAAACAACACATGGCCAGTGAGACAAAAGCTGTTGTGTGTGTGTCTGTAGGGGTATTCCAGGTGAAATTGGTGTGTGAGTGTCTGCATGAACACAGTCAAGCTCTGTGCTAGCTCTGTGTCTTGGTCTGCCAGACAGGTGTGAGTTGTGCATGGTTGAGGTGGCAGTTCATTATTATTGTCCCTGCCATGAGAACTGTCTGCCAGGAGTTGCACAGGCACCTCCATGCCCATGGTCAGATGCAATGCTGCTACCTGAACTTGACTAATGTCTGCTGGACAAGCTCCCTGCAAGAGGATGCCCAGGACCACAACCCCATGGCCTGCCACATCTGGACATGGACAGCACAATCGCTAATGAATCAGTGGAAGCACTGTTACAATGGGAGCTTGATTAGGCATGCCTATGTTGGCTGACAGCAGATTATGTGAATGACCTATATCCATGAGGATGTCATTCCCCTCCCAGCATATGTTCCATGACAAACACCCCTCTGTCCATCACAGGCACCCCTTGCTCTAATGTGTCATTCATACAATCCAGTGTATCAGCAACAAGGTGGACACAGTCACACATGTTAGATTGTGCCACATCCACAACCCTGAGCATTTGTCTGGAAGACCTATCGGAATGTGCCTGTGCCTTCATGATGGCCCTAAACATATATTGAGTGGAACAGGATATGACACCTGCAACAGTTGGAAGAGGTACAGCAGGCCCCCTCTAAACATACCTATCAATCCTTCTGTGTGGCACCTCACCCACACTTTGGCTATGGCCAGACTCAGTAGGCACTGAAGCCGCAGTAGCCACACTTCCCTGATCAATATCCTTGCCCTCCACCTGTCCAATATCTGTGGGCTCAGTAGACTGGGTAGGCATGGGCCTACTGACTGTGTCTGATGGAAATGCAGGGGATGGCTGTATGTCAACCTCTGTGTCAGATTCAACCTGTACACCCCCCGACTGTGCCTCAGTCTGGCCAACATCATCAGTCTGCTGATATACTGACATCAGGTGACACAGGCCCCACACTCCTACTGTTATGATCACCTGCAATAAAAAGCAAGAAACACAGGAATACATTAATATCTGCTCTACTATAGTACAATATATGCTAACAACCTTAACAGTACTGCCACTATTACAGACAGTAGAGCAATACACACAACAGGCCTGAGATCAAAATCAAACAGTACAATATTTTTTAAATTGCTCAGCAGTACTGACATACAAATATTTGGCTTACCTGTTGAAGATATCCTGTGCTGTGGTTCAGACAGTCCTGAAAGAAGTTAAATAAAGAGGTAAGGGTAACATCATCACAATTAACAGTAACTCAGGGAGTAATACATTTACCCATTTATATGTGCATTAAATCTACTTTCAACAAGAACGTGGCTGACAACTCCAACCTAAGCTTTTAACTATAGCAATCTTCATCCCCCCCCCCCAAAAAAAAAGACATGTAACACAGAATTAACTTATTCATTTCAATTGTTTTACTATACAACAGTATTCACCTGTTCAGATAATAAAGCCTACCTGGAAGCTCCTCCTGGGACGTGCTTGCTGTCTCTGAAGGTGTTACACCCAGATCCAATACATGCTGTCCTGCAATCTCCTGGGAGATGTCTGGATCTCTGATATCGGCCAGGAACCATTCATTGGCGGTTTGTGGTGGATCCCTAGCAGGCCATTCCCCAGTGGCCATTTGTTCATGGTCCACTGCAGCTGCTCACTTTAGTGCAGTTGTGATCATGTCAGTGGCTCTGCAGTGCACCTGTTCATATGTTCTGCCATGGCTGCCCATGCATTGACATCCTGGACAATCTATTGCAATGTTTGCATCCTGCATCCCATATCTCCCAGTCCCCTTTCCAGGAGAAAAGCACCATGTTGCTGAAATCCATCCTCAGTAACTTGAATTTTGGCATCATTGAAAAGGGGTGTGGGGTGGGGTGGGGGTCTCAGTGGATTAACATGCCTGAGTGGCATACTTTAAGACAACAGAAGTATAATACACATAAGTATCACAGAACTACAAAATAACTATTTCCAGATAAAACAGAAAAGATAGCCAATCAGTTTTACTCAGTAGAGAAACATAAAACTATCTACAGATGTGAAATGCCAACAGGCAGGGTGCAAAACAAGGAATGTAACAAAAGCAATATATCCTTGTTTGTATCATACAAGTAATTCACCTTTGTTCCCCCAAAGAAGAGTCCACTCTTATTTGTGCCATAACAGTAACTCATTTTTGCCTCCCCTCACAAAAGTACAGGAAAATGACCCAGTTTGCTAACAAAACATCTTTGCAATTCTAAAAGTGCTATCAAATGACCTGCCCATGAAACAGTTGTACTTATTTATCACACAGCATTACATCTTAATGTATTGACAATCATGTGTAGCTCTGAAATGGCTTGACAAGCATGCCCATGCCATTATTACACTTCTAGCTAATGCATACAGATAAAAGTGTTAAACCCTTTGCTTCACATTATTCTTAAATACATTCCAGTATATGCAGCATGTAGGTGACAAAATGGGAGCATACCTGCTGAAGTTCTGTACTCCTCTGTAAAGGTATATCCTGAATAAAAAGCATGTTTGCAGTCTTCCAAACATATACAGCTCTCCTCACCATAAGTTTGGCCAGCTACTGGGCTGCCTTTTTATATGGTGTAGATTATTAATGGATTGCATCTGTCTTTGTTTGTGTTTCATAGATGCTAATTACAGCATAAGCAGCATAATTGCATGCAAATCAACCAATCCAAAATGGTGGAACTATTTAACAAGCTATAAAGCATCCATGTAGTCTGCCATGGTGTTTTTTCCATGCGGATTTCAAAGCATTTGGAGTACAGACACAACAAGTCTACACAGACAGAATGTTAGGGGCTTCTTTTGCTTTAATCCATTTGTATGTGCTAGAGGCTGGAGGCTGAAGTCAATGCTGCTGCTGCTGCTGGTGCTGCCAGTAGACCTAGGCTGAAAAGAAGAGTTTTCAGACCCTGTTTAACTTTTCACAACCTACATGAAATGGAAATTGTAGAGCACTACAGGGTGGTCAGGGACACACTACAGGAACTCTATGACCTCTGCCTCCCTCAACTCACAGCCAGAGCCAACAGAGGGGAACCCATCCCAGTGGAAACTAAGGTCTGTGTAGCCCTTAGAATCTTAGCTACAAGTACCTGTCAGAGACCAACAGAGGGCATGCTGGGATAGTCACAGGCATCAGCATACAGGATCCTTCACCAGTTGTAGGATGCTATGCTCCAACATGCTAGTGAGCACATATATTTTCCCCATAGTGCTGAAAAGAGGGCCAGAAATATGCAACAGTTCTACTGGGTGGTGCACTACCCTGAATTACTGGATACCATGGATTGTACTCATGTTAAAATTAAACCATCACCTGGGGAACATGGTAGGCTCAACTTTAACAGAAAGGGTTACCATTCTGTCAACTACCGTGTTGTGCGTAATGCAAATGGAATCATCGTGAATGTGTGTGCTTGCAACCTGGCTATCACTGTGACTCACATATCTGGCACACCTCCCAACTGTACAAGATGTTTGCTAGGGGGGATATCCCACAGGGTCATTTACTGGGGGATGCAGGCTATGCATGGAACTGTGGCTGATGCCACCCATCAGAAATGCATACACACCCATGGAAGAATGCCATAGTGAGGCACATGCTCAAACCAGAAATGTCATAGAGCATATTTTTGGGCTGCTGATGTCATGGTTCTGGTGCCTAGATACATCTGGAGGAGCCCTGCAGTATAATCCATGGACATGTACAGTAATCTACACAGTATGTACCATGATATACAACATAATCCTGAGGAAACAGCTGCAGAAGGATGAGCAATAGGAAGGGGCACACATCTCATCACCAATACCAAGGTCACTGCAGTCACAAGCAGCTGAGAAGTCAGAGGGGAAACCATAAGCTGCTGTAGGTGTAGGCAGGTATAGGCATGCTCAGTATGCCCCTGCATTGGCTAAGAGACAACACATAGCACGCTCACTCACCAACTAGGGGCCTAAAACTTCCTCCTATTCACATACATATAGTAACATTGATGCCAGGCAACTCACACAACCTTTACCTCCCCATGTATTGGCTGTGTGCTGCTTGCATCAGACTTATTTAACTTATACACATCCATTAGTAAGCAGTAGGCCTCAAGATTCACACAGTCATGCCTCTAAAAAGTACTGATGATCACTGCATACCCTGAGTTTAAAGAGCACCTTGCTGGCCCTCTTCAAGAGAAATCTTGATGAGTGGATGGGTAACAGAAAGTTCACTCCAGGGATCATTCTAGTTGCCCTATTGGATAGGAGCACAGTGCCTGGGCAATTGTTTTGGGCTGGGATTGTAAAGGCTCCAGGGCCATTAGCCTAGTACACACCTATGAACCTATGATCCATATGTTTGTACAGGAAAATCATTAAAGGCAGGCATTAGAAAGTAGTGATACACGTTGCAGTTTCTGACTTCACAACACTCACAAGATCAAACACCAGGCAGGATGCAAAACAAGGAGAGTAACACGAGCAATATATCCTTGTTTCTGCCATAGCAGAAACTCACCTTTGCTCCCTCCCAAAAAGAACAGTCCATTCTTCTTTGTGCCATAACAGTAACTCAGCTTTGTTCCACCCTCAAAAGAAGTGTACCATTGTATGTGCTATAACAGTAACTCACCTTTGATCCTCCCAAAAAAGAGCATTTTATATTTGTTTGTGCCATCCAACCTGCCCTTCAGTTGTTGGCAACTGCATATCATATTATTCCCAGTTAATATCCTCACACATTTCAAAGCCAATGATACAGAATGGCTTACATAATTCATGTGTCAGAGTACCGGTCAGATAACTTATGAATGACCAAGAAACACAGAATGGTACGACAGAGCTGTATATTTACAAGCAATGATCATAACAATTTGTGTGATCACTAAGTGTACTATGTCCAAATATAATAAATTGAATAAATGTATAAATAGTTCATAGTATGATATCAGTGTATATTCTGTTATTTATTTATTTATTTATTTATTATTTATTTATTTATTTGCAGTTTGTTAACCAGGAAAGTCCACTGGGCCAAAGAAAGCCCTTTTCTAATGGAGACCTGGGGAGAAAAGCTCAATGAAATATAATATACATACAGAAAATACAATATACATAATAAAGCATATGCATACAGTCAAGTATATTTACATATAGTGAAAATTCAAGTATAAAACAATATTTTGAGATGTGGAAATAAAAACTGAGAAAGGGTAAACAAGATATATGGTCTTTAGGATGAATAAGATCTTGTGCACAGTTCTATGTAATAAGATATGTCAATGTGTTATTGTTTAGTCTATATACAGTAGGAGGTAGGAAGGGAGGAAAAAATAAAAAAGTAGAGTATGAAGAGAAAGATGAGGATAAGTAGGTTAGTGCTAGGTAGGGTACAGATGGGTATGAAAGCTGGAGTAGAGGTGGAGGTGGAAGATGGAGGTACCGTTTAGAGCTTAAGAATGGTGGAAGAAGGAGAATTACCAGTTGGAAATGAGATAAGAATAAAGTAAGGTTTTGAAGTTAGTGGGGTTGTGGGAGATACAAATATGGGCAGAGAGTGAATTCCATTTGCGAGTGAGGGAGAATGACAGAAGAAGTTGTCTAGGAGTGCAAGAGGGGCTTGTACACTTTGAGTAGGTTCAGATTGTTAGACCTAAAGGAGTATTCAGGGAGATGCATGGTGAAGGTAAAAGAGAGGGATGGACAGTCTGAGGGCTTAAAGATGAGCTTATGGGCTGTAGTAAGTTGGATATTAGATAGATAATTGGGTAGTTCAACCCATTTTAAGGAGTGTATAGAGTGTTGCAGTGATGGGAGGAGGATTTGGAGCCTGTAGTGAACTTTGTGATTTTGTTATAGCAGGCTGCTAGTTAAGATTTGACGGTGGCTTGAAGATTGGTAAGGATGGGGGCGCCATACAGAAGTGGGGGAGAAGGTAAGTAGTGAAGAGAGTGAGTTTAGTAGAAGGGGTAAAAAAGCAATCGTGGCGATAAAGCATACCAAGTTTTTGGTGGGTTTTCTTTGTAGTAGTTTGAAGATGAATATCGAATTTAAGTTGTTTATCAATAATGATACCTAGGAGCTCGGTATGGGATACTACAATAGATGTGTTATTTAGACTTTTAATTACAAAGTACTGTCTATATTGCAGTTTTTGGTGGTGATGAAAATCATAAGTTTGGATTTGGAGGCATAAAGGGCAAGATGGTTGTTTAACATCCAGGCCTTGGTGCTGGTGAATGTTACTTGAGTAGCTTGCAGGAGTGTAGGGAGAGATTCAGTTGAAGAGATAATTGTGGAGTCATCAGCATATTGGATGCATTTAGTATTAGGATGCAAAGATGGAAGTAATTTATGAATATGTTGAAGAGCAGAAGGCCCAGTAGTGAGCCTTGTGGGACAGCTGTGAAGGTGTCTAGGAAAGAGGATGTACATTTATTTCATTTAACAGCCTGTTGTCTTTTTGAGCGATAACTGTTAAACCAATTTATAGTTACCTGAGAGAGATTAAGTATGAGTTTAGAAAGAAGTTAGTTGTGGGAAATACTATTGAAAGCCTTAGATAAGTCTAGGAAAAGGGATGATACAATATTATCCAAGTCATGTTCATGGTTGATAATGATATGACTGGGCATGATGCCATTCTGTGTTGGGGTGAGGAGGTGATTGTCGAGAATTAGGTAGGAGTGGGCAGTGGATACATTTTTCAAGAATTTTTGAGATGGGGAGAGGATGGCTATGTGGCGGAAGTTAGAAATATCAGAATTATTGCTGCCTTTATGTAAGGGAATGATGAAGGTTTTTTAACCAGAGAAGAGGCATATAGGATTCTTGGATGGAGCAGTTTATTGAGATGCAGATCAGCAGGGCAATACCGTCAGTAGATAATTTGAGAAAGTCTGAGGGTAAACTATCTGGGGCATTGGAACTAGCTTTTAATTTATAAGCAAGATTTCTCATGGTATTGGCACAGATAGGTTTAAGAGCCAAGGAGGTGAAAATTACTTTTGAGGAAAAGCAATCAGTGAGAAGAATGGAGGCCAAAACCCAGAGTAGAAGCTGTAACCAAGTTTAAGGGTAAGGTAAGAGAAAAGCTATGGGTGGACTCAAAGGGTTAACAACTAGCAGATGCAATAGCTACTTCTAAGGCAACAGTATGGTGAATAGGGCTAATAGGGATGTGACAGTAAGCAACAGCCTTAATTTGCTGCCTGGGAGATATTAACGGAGTACAACTCAACAGCTGGGCTGGAGATGTATGTGGGGGGGATCAGTCTGCTTAGGTCTGCCAATGTGCATGTCGCTGAGTGTGCCTAGTACAATTTAAACCTTTAGAAAGGACTGTTTCTATAAACATACATGCCAACAGTGTAGAGGGTTATGCCTGCAGGTTTCTTTTCTTTGGGAAAAGCTTGAACGATGACTGCATGCGTCAGAGCACAGCCATGGTTCACAAAAGGAGCCATGCGAGCTGTAAGGAAAATGATACCTATGTTAATATAGAAGGTAATTACAGTTGGTCTTATGAAGAATGACTTCAGATGTTTGCTGCAAAGCTGTTTGTGTGACAAAGAGGGACAAGGCACTCATTTTGTTTTCTGAAGGTGCATTGGAGTGAGAGTTGAAATCCAGATCTATGTAGAAATATCTCATGTGTACTAACATTTTTACTGTGTATGTCATAGATTGCTTTTCCTCATTTCACCCATTTCTACCATTTTTTTTTTTGGCTACTGTTTGCTCTATGTGCTACTTAGCACAAACATGGGAACCAGAGAAAAAGAATGTCAGGCTTTGCTGTGCTTACCTCATTTGCATGAAGTGAGGCAGTGTGCAAACTGGATAAGTGGACCACCCAGACAGTAGACAGCCAGAAATATAAACCAGATACATTCAATCAATGCTACTGCCAGTGGCAGCAGGTATACGTGTAAGCTGGAGTACACATGCTCCTGGGTGACATTGCAGTTTATATCAATGAAGTGAAACATGAACAGCTGATATTTCAAATCTCTTGTAGCAACAGGTGTTAGTGTAGGACTGCCATACACATGGTTCTAGGTTCAAATACAGTGTATTCCATACACTTTCACTGTTCTTCCACATCCCATTATAGTCATTCTCATTTATAACACTTGACATAGTGTAATTGATGTTAATTATATGTAGGAGGGCTGAGACACTAATATTGTGTCAGTTATTTATTTTTTTATCTATGTATTTTTGCATTTATTGTCATATGCATGACTGTGGGTATACTGAGTATCTTATTCCTGTAAGCATATTTCTTCTCTCTGGACTGCCATGACCTTCATATTTGTCAAGCACACATACACAGCTGCCTGCACATGAAATAACCATGAAATTGTAATGCTTGCCACTGTTGCACACCACTTGCCAACTCGTAAACACGCTGCTCGGCAGTATGCACCCCCAAGCACAGTGTCTGTGTGATGGTAAGTGGTGTGCAGCACTTTCAAACAGTATGCACACTTCCAGTAAATTTGATAACTGGAATTGGTGGGAAACCATCATTCTCCATTACTCTTGATCGATGATAGACATGACAGGCATTTGTGGACAGGCTGTGAGATTTAGGGCTAAGAGATGGGGTGTCCAGAAGTCCAAGATTTTTGCTGGACTCCTTATGAAACACAACAGTGCCAGTTCTCCTGCAGGGAAACTATTCTGGGTCCCAGTATAAGCCAGAGGCTTGGGATAATTTGGCTGAGGCTGTAGACAGTGCTGTTGGTATCCCTGCACTGATGACCAATGTAGACATCACTACATTGATTTTCAGAGGAGGAAGAGGGGTACCCTCAATGCTTGGGTTGAGGAATTTAGGATGGAGGACATCCCACAGATATGTTAAGTATCAATACCTAAAAGCTGAACAGAGGCAAGACTGGTATTCATAATGGTATTCTGATCTGTTCTGTTTTTTTTTCCACAGCTGCCATGGAAATAGAGTGCAATGTTAGGGCCCATGTCACTAGATTGGCAAGGATGAGGGAGGCATGTGGTACGTATACTGCAGAAGAATAGTGTTATTGTAGCAATGAAAGTTAAAGATAGCTTGTTTGGTATTTTCTACAGTTGTATCAAATTGAGCATGTGTATCTCAATCATAAAAGCAAGTATGTATGCATTAGTCTGTAGCACAAACCAAGAGTACAATATTAGACTTTAGCCAAAGGTGGTGAGTTCAAATATCACACTTCCCAGCTATACAATACTGTTAATTTTTAAATGATGTGTAACTTAAAAGTTTAAAGTAGAAAGTCTATACCAGTGGCACACATGCCCTGATGTAGACTGTAATCTGTATAATTAAAACTCACTTACGTGCAGTATATGCACATGTAAAGGAGCACTTGCTGCAGTCTGTAGTATAGTGTGCATCTGTTAGGAGCTGGTAGATTTAAAAGTAATAATTATATGTTGGGGTGGTAGTCTTAAGAGTAAAGGTTAAGATACTAGAATCAAATAATTGTATTAATGCATTGTATGCTGCATATGAAGGTATGAATCATATCCCTTTCTTTCTCTCTCACTACAACCCTTATCTCTCTCTTTTTTTTGGTTTTATGTTATATTATTATGTGTCAAAATGTGTCCGTGCCAACTATGTGTACTTCATCATTAAATACTCCACAGCATAGTGGGGTAGGCCTGCCCTACAGGATCCACTGGCCCTTGCTCCATTGCTCAGCATGTCTGGTAGCCAGTGTGGCAGCACCTCCTCTGCTGCCTATGTACTACATGCCTCCTCAAGTAGCTCTGCCCTAGAGGACAGCCCAGTGGTTCTTTCCACGATCAATGGCAGAGGTAGTGAGTATCACTCATGTTGAACTGGCAAGGATGATGCATAGGGCTGAGTGCAGAACTGTTGATGTAAGCCTATGCTGAATAGAGGGGCTACTCTCCCTCATTTTATGTAGGACCAGCAGGAGGAGAAGGAGATGTTGAGCACTCCAGCCAGTGGCATAGTGAGGGGGCAGTGATGACAGTCCAGTCGACTGTCATCCAGCTTTATGAGCATGGGTCCTGGATGTCCCCATCCTCACCCATCCATGGTGTTCACCAACCTCTTATGTCCATCACCGTCCCTGTGTCTTGTCTTGTTTGTCTTGTCTGTCTGTAATTGCTTCCTCACCGACCCAACTTACCAGACCCACACATACCTACATCCCTTCCCCAACATTTCTCTCTCACAAGAAAAAAGAAAATGGGCAGCTGTCCCACAAAAAAAAAAAAAAAAATCGTCCCATATATAGCTCTCCATTTCACACACATGTCTTCTTGGCACACTTCAGTCCAGTTTGTTATACAACATGATTGTGTTTTGGTCACCCATCTCTCTGGATGTGACAGTCCAAATTCAGCTAAGATTCTGCATATATTATCAGTTTTTACTGGTGAAGAAATGGATAATTATGGTTCTTTCCTACCTCCCTCCTGCTCATTCCTGTATTGCTTTCTGTTTGTTCCCCCCCCTTGCTCCCCATTTTACTACTATCTTCCCCATTTCATTTCTTTAATGTATTATTGCACAACATGCAGCAAAGTAATACAAAACTATTATTTAAAAGTGTTAGATTTAGTTGTATTCAAACTCAGTACCTTCTAGTCCCAAAAAGCAATGTATCACTACATTAACCTGTGCCGCCACAGAGGTAGTTAAGTAGCAGGTGTATTTCAGAGACTCAGTACTAACCATTAGATTTTAGCATCCCCATTTCACTACTTTCCTATCTTCCCATTTCTTTTTTTAATGCATTATTGTACAATGGTGTGTAGCACACACCAAAGTACAGCAACAGTAATACAAAAGTATTAAAAAGTATAAGATTCAGTTGTATTTCAGCTCGGTATCATCTCGCTCCAAAAAACAAAAGTATCCCTGCATTAACTGCATTACCACCTGCTGCAACAGAGTCTATTAAGTATAAGGTGTATTCCAGAGACTCAGTACTAGCTGGCATACTTTAGCAATGCTGCCACTGGAATAGTTACATGACATTCCCTTATGTACTAGTCATTCTTAAGGTCTCCCTTTTGCCCATTGTGCAATGCCATGCAAACAAGATACGCACACCCAAACCTTCCATTCATTCTTCCAGTGCCTGTGATTGTGCTAAGTGCCACATCGCACAAACAATGGCCAAGAAACAATAAAATAATAATAAAAAAAACTGGCAGAGAAAACACAATTTGCACAGAAATGAAGAGGAGATTGGATGTTAATGAAACAGAACCTGTGGATTGCCCACTTCTTACTTACATTTCCAACCTGGACAGATGTAAATGTAACACTTTGTAAGTCTAACCTGACACACCCACATGATATAAACATTCATAGTTGCCATCCATTAAACACAAACATTGAAGGAGTGCCTGCACTATGTTTAATCAGCTGCACAGAGCCAAGGATTTGGAATTCAGCAATTGTAGCGAGTTTTGACCTCATTTGCATCTTCACCATGCTGACAGCCCTGAATCTACATCAGACAGCAACTATGTAGCTAGGAAAACTGAAGGAGAGCTTAATTGCTTGTGTGCTGAACACAGAAGAGAGGAAATTACTTTGGGATATAACTGCAAAGAGGAGTACTGATTTTTAGATGCTATGCCTACATTTTGTCAGCCCCATATTGCATATGCTCACGTAATTATGAATAGTCTGTTTAATGTCTTTTATATTTATTTTGATTAGCACACACTTTTACACTTTTTTTCTGTCTGCATTACTTACAATTGTACTGTTTGTACTGTTCATTTGTGGGTGGGGGAGCAAAGCTGCATTTCTGTTATGGCACAAAAATGATTATGTTGTTATTATTACTCTTCTTTTGTTGCATCCAGCCTGTATCTAATGCTTTTCATGTTAAGATCAATTCTATACAAATCTCACAACTTTTACTTTACATTCTGTCCATGTAAAATCCATTCAGTGGCTGTATTTCAAAAGTTGTGGAATTTGCAGGAAAACCCTACATGGAATCTACATGGTTGCTTTATAGCTTGTTGAGTAGCTCCACCATGAAATTCAGCTGCTTATGCTGTGAAGTGCATCCCACGGTGTTTACCTTGTTTGTGCGGGGGTGTGCACTTCTACATGATGCTTGCTAAATCTAAAAGCTTTCACACTCTGTGACATGTATATGGTGGAAAACGACCATGCTTTATTGAATCCCCCCTGAGGCTATAAGAAGTTGTTATGTAAATTTAACAGGTTCCAAACATCCTTTTCTCATCTGACACAATGCTAATAAGTTTTACCTGAAAAATACAGCCCATTGAGGAGTCCGGAATTATGACATTTGGTTTGCTGCCAAGTGGTCTGACACATCCAAGCAGGTTCACCATAATTAGAGGACAAATTTGTTTGTCCATATTTCACTATGGTTTTAATATCTGTATTCAGATAGATAGGTTACTGTGCTTACTGATCCCTACATTTACTTAAACAAAGCTAACAAACCACCTTTGATACAATACAGTGAGCAATCGAGCTGTCTTAATTTCATATATTTGGGATTATCATTTATCAGCAATCTACATTTTTACAACATTCACATTTTTTATGAGTGCTCACACTTAAAACAGACTCCTAGACTGAAAGGTATGCCTTTTATTTAATGCTGGGTAATTATCCTGAAGCTTTCCCATATATTAAAATTGTTCAAATAAGCTCTCTGTATGCTTTCTATACACTGACAGATGGTCATTTAGAATACAGTTAGCATCTTTTGAAACATGTAGTTATATAAAGAGTAATTGTTCATTAAAAGGTTTTAATACTTTTCTTAGTTTTACATGTCTTGTGAACATATTTTACAAATGAATATTGTGGTTTATCATCTAAACCAAAAGTGTTTTAATAACTTGACATAACTGATATTTTGTGTCCTCCCAGCCAACAGTAAAGCAATGGTCCATTACTTCTCTGTGAATGTAATACAAGATTACTTCTGAAACACAGAAAAATGCAGGCTCAACTATTCTAAGCAAAATGGAAATAACTAAATGCAATTTAATATTATTTATGAAAAGATAACATGGATGTATAGTCATACTCATAAAGCATTGCATCTCACCCAGAATGCTTTTCAACAAACAACAAACCAATGTTAGTGCACACATATTTTCCGAGTGACATTATTTTCTATACTAAATGTGCTGTACTAGGCTGCAGTAGTCTGAACTCTTTCCAACAGCTCCATTCATCTTGCATTTAGATCTGTCAAGGACATAAAGTTGACTGGAATCCAAGGACATAGCTTTTATAGCATTTATGTGGAATACAGCTGCAAGCAGGTTCAAATTAAATGTAACATAAAAAAACAACTTTTGTACTACCAAAATGCAAGAATAACATATTTTCAGTAAAGAAATGGAAGTTACAGTACTTATTTCTTTTCAGTCTCATTACTTCATTGTGTTTACCATGTAGATACATTTCAAATTGTAAAAGGTTCTTACTGCCTGAGTAGCTTGGTAAGGATATCAATACTCAAAATTAACGCATATGTATAAATGCTTATCACCCCTGCTGAGGTTGTATGTTGTAAATAGTCGTATTTCCAAGCAGTCTGAAAACAGTTGAATTCACTGTAACATAATCAGTTTCTCACATACTGCATGATATAGTCATCACACAATTACTTATTCGTCTAACATTTATTACTTTCTTATTTGCTAAGCATTATTCCTCTGTGACTGATTTGTCCATTAATACCTTTAGAGTAAATGCTGATTGTGGAGTCCATCATTCATACAGTCTTCAAGGATATTGTTCTGTTTAAGTATTACCCACAGCACCTGTTGTCTCACAAAGGCTTCAGTGTCACTGTGATGGCCTATTTGTCCTACTATACATATGAGTCAAGCATATTTTCCAGCCTGAGAGGGCTCAATGTTTCCCACCAAAAATATATCAGATCTTAGTACCCTTAGCTACTCTGATACACTAAAAGCTCAGTTCTTCTACTCAGGGTCATACGGATTTCTGATGTGTGAGCTTTGCGTTGTGTTCTATGCTATGAATGAACTCTTTGAACTCCTTCACCTAAAAGAGAACTAGTGGTAAGTCAAGCACTCATAACCTTCGCTATCACACCAGATGATATGACAGTTGCCTAAAGCAAAGTATTTCCCATTCCTGGAATATGCTGCCCTTACTTGGCAAGCAAAATACTGCTCTAGCAACTATTACAATTAGTTTGGATGACTGGATGGAAGATTGCAAATTTTCACCAGAAATAGATGTAGAGACTGTTTTTCATGGGGAACATTGTTAGTCCACCACCATCAATGGGTGTTGGCTGAGCTTCGTGACAGTCTCCTTTGGCTGTAAGCTTAGTAAGTGCCTATGAACTATGAACTTCTGAGTGCTCTCTCCAATATGCTAATGAGAGTTTCCATCAGTAGCTTAGTAAGACATGTCCACATCTCTGGATATAGCTGTATAATTTGCAGTATTCTACTTGCATTTGGCAAAAGAGTTACCAGAACACCAGTTCATCCCACCAAAGTAGGTAAGCCAGTGTTTTGCTGCTTACTCTGACCCTTCCTAGTATGAGGCACTAATCAAACTTGGTTTGACTGGATCATATTTAAGCCTTTATCCCTCTTTGCCACAAACTGAGCAGCATGCAATTATCTTCATGGTAAACATCTCTATTATAAAAAAGTAAGATTATATTAAAGTACCTCCTGCACTGAGTGCTGTTGGTCCAGAATCCCAAAAATGACAAATATGGGATGTGGTTAACCTGTTTGATAACTTCTTAAGCAGTAGCCTGTTACATGATTGCCAATTAGTCTACCTGCTTCCTGTGCTTTGCAGTGGGACATATGCATATGTAGAATTGACATGACCTTTCAAATTCATAAACACTGTGCATTTACTTGTTTTGAAATGCTCGAGTTTGGTTCTGAAGAAACATGATTCAAAGTTTTTCTCAGCCTTGAAGCAGTAAGGGGTCTGCAACCACAGTACTGCTGACAAGACAGTAGATTTATTATGCAGCAATATTTGCATGTTTGTGATGGAGCAGATGATGTACATATGCACTGCCCAGCTGCTACTCAGGCATGATCAGTGATAATTCATGAATATTTTAATTTCACTGCTCATGAATTGGAGAAATTGTCATTAACACAATATGTTGAAGATGTGAACCACTGCTGCTGTCATGTCTGTTGATGAGCTCACGTTGCCATCACTGTCTGACTATTGACACAGGTTGGGCTGGAGTTCCATTCAAATGAGCAGGGTACTTCATTACAGGGTAATGTCACAACTGATATAATCAAGATGTTGGGTCTGTTAGGAAAATGGCAACTGAGGGTACTCATCATGTTATGGGGAGAGAGAGAGAAAGAGAGGGGCAGAAGGCATGCGAGAGAGAGGGCAGATCCCTGATGACTACAGAATAAGTGCTCTAGTGACAGTGTACAAGAACAAAAGCAGCATTCACATCAGCAGCCTATATGGAGGTAGCAAACACTTTTTGCACTACATGAAAGTGCTGGAGAGGCTAAACGATAAATCTATATGCAGCAGTAGAAAGTAAGACAGCAGAGGAGCTGTTTGGATTCAGATCAGGTTGCAATACAATTAACCTGATTTTTGCAGTGAAACAGAGTGGAGATGAATTTGAAGATAGATGAGGAAATTATCCAATTCAGCGTTTGAAGAAAAGATTCCAAGAAATCTCATTTAGACAGTCCTATGATAGTTTAAAGTCCCAAAAACTTTGGCAGAATTGGTGCAGACCATGTATAAGGACTCAGTGACTCAAGTATTAAAGGTGATCATACTCATAGGATTCCCAGTGGGAGTTCATGTGTGTGTGTGTGTGTGTGTGTGTGTGTGTGTGTGTGTGTGTGTGTGTGTGTGTGTGTGTGTGTGTGTGTGTGTGTGTGTGTGTGTGTGTACTTCAGGTTTTAGTTCTGATCCCACTTTGTTCATACCGATGATGGTTTATATCAGGAAACAGGCCAGAAGGGACAGATCAACAAAGCCGCTGTAAGTTAATAATGTAGCACTGCAAGCAGTCTGTTAAGCAAATAATAGGACAGAGGAATGCAAAACTGAAGATACATGTGATGGACTGAGAAATGACAAAACAGTGGTCATGGGAACAAATTACAAAAAGCTGAAAATTGACATAGAAGGGACAATAATGAAACAATTTAACAAACCCAGCTATCTGGGAAACACGGCTGTGGAGAAGGAAATAAGGGTGAAGGGGTCAGAACTAGAATCAGAGGTGCTGCAGCCAGGTGGTACAAATGCCAGGAGAAGTGGGTGATGAAAGAATGCTAAAGAATGAAAAATAAGGATGCTACAGTTTTGCAGCCAGTGTTCTATTTGGCACAAAAAGCAGGGCAGTGAAGACAGATAATCTGAGATAGTTTGAGGTGATGTACGTGAAGTGACTATGGGGCAGATGAAGTACTGAGGACATCAGAGCTGAAGTCAAAGTAGTATAGTATCAGAAAATCTCAAACAGAACAGGTTACAGCAGGTCAGTCACACGTTCAGGAAAGGTGAACATGATTCCTTAATGATGATGGGATAGACAGGAAGAAGACAAAAGCAGTCAAGGATAACAAGGCAAGAGATAGACTGCTTGCGAGAAGACCTGAATTGTCAAGCATGACTGCTAAGGAAGATAAGAAAATAGCACTGAACTGGGAGTGGTGGCAATATATAATGCAACAACTCTGTGAAAAAAAAAGTGGGAAATGGGAGGGGGGATAAAATGACTGCATTACAGGATGTTTCTGCACCCATTTATATTTGGCAACATTTCTGTGTGTTTTTCAATAGCAAGAAACATTATGGTAGTACTTGGGTGTGTTTGTGTTGATTAGAATAGCATATCACAGTCACATGGTCACCAAGGAAGGTATCCTGTTCCTTGCCAAAAGTAATTGTTTGCACCTGCATACCTACAGCTTCATTATCCTGTGCTCCGTGTGTCTCATTTATGGGAATAATGAAGCATGCTTCACAGAAATGATTTGCATACCAAATGCATACATTGCCTCCTTTGGGGATGTAGTTGTAGATTTACCAGCTCTAATGCACACAAGTCCATTTGTGAAACATGCTAGTTTTCAATACATGATTAGAATCATAGCTCAAGTGAAGTTAATTGCATCTATGTTTACAAATAGTGCTGTTAGTCATCTCTTGTTAAAGGTGCAGCTCTTTAAAACCTGAAGATCCGAAGTATAACCCTTACAATTAACTTCACTTATTTATTTACTTATTTTTAAATATTTACTATCTAAATAGGTAGACTGGTCCAAACACCCCTTTTTATTATTGCTTAGGTCAATAAACAACAAAAGTATACAATGTATAAACATTTATAAAAGATTTGCAGTTTCTTAAATTACATGTAATAATACTAAAACAGATATGTACCAATAGTTGTTTAAATATACAGATGAGATATAGTCAGCCATAAACATAGTTACATAGGTTCATAGGTAGGTTCTAGGCTATTGGCCCTAGGGCCTATTTAAGCCTAGCCAAAAGGTACCCTGGCTTTCATTACCCAAGAAAATTATTTTCCTGTGCTACTGTCAGAGTAGAGCCACAGAAGTGATCCCCAGGGTGAATTTCCTATCTCCCATCCAGTCATCAAGATTTTTCTTGAAGAGTGTTAATGAGGAGCTTTGTTTGATATAGATAGGTAGTTTGTTCCAGAGTATGGGAAGTCTCTGGGATAGGAATCTATCCCTCCAGCATGTTCTGTTTGTTATGGTGACAAGGTTTAGGTCCCCAGAGCGTGTAGCTCGTAGGGATTGGGATTTCTTTAAGTGGAGCATGTCTAAAAGCTCTGGGTTTGACATAGCTTTGTGTGTTAGGCAGAGATCACCTCTGAGTAGGTGATATGCGATGGAGGAAAGCTGCAGTTTTTTGAAACTGTCTGCGTAGGGCATGTGTTTGAGGCCGGTAATCCTCTTTGTGAGGTATTTTTGGGGCCTTTCCATTTGTTGTAGATGTCTTGTGAGGTGCATACCAAAAGGGGCATTGTACTCTATAATGGGTCTAATGAGTGATGAGTAGAGGGGAGCAATAACCTCTTTTTTCCTGGATGAGAAACCTTTTGTGATGAGGTGTGCCACATAGAAGGATTTCCTGACTACTGTGGTGATGTGATTATCAAAGAAGAGACTACTGTCTACCTGTGTCCCAAGGTCTCTTATCACACTTTTGGTGTTAAGTAGACTACCGCCTATGGGGTAGTTCATAGGTACAGTGTTTTTACCAAAAGTGATGACAATGAACTTTTTGGCATTGAGCTTGAGGCCATGGCTTTGACACCAGGCATCTGTCTCAGCGAGGCCCTTTTGTAGGATGTCCATATCTTTTGGGGTTTTGATTATGGCTCCTAGTTTGCAGTCATCTGCAAACTTCATTAGCCAAATACCTTCTGTGTTAGCCTGTACTTCAGAGAAGTAGATACCAAACAGGAGAGGACCCAGGACTGAACCCTGTGGTACTCCACTTGTCACTGGTCTGAAGTTGGATTTGGAGTCTACTACTTTCACAGTGTGGGTTCTGTCAGTGAGCCAGTTGGCAACCCATCTTGTGACCTAGGGATTTATACCTAGTTTAGTAAGTTTATCTATAATTCCAGAGTGGGGGATGGTGTCGAAAGCCTTGGCAAGATCTAGATAGGCTGTGTGAATCACGTTACCCTCATCTACGGCTTTGGTGACTGCTTCAAAGAAGTCTATCAGGTTTAGGAGACATGATCTGCCTTTTACAAACCCAAACTGGGTGGGGTCCTGTGGTTGGAGATTACCAATGTCATTGTTTATAAGTTCCATGATGATATGTTCCATAGCCTTGCAGACCAGGCTTGTTAGGCTAATTGGGCGTTAGTTTCCGGGGTCTGTGGTGGCTCCCCCTTTGTGGAGTGGGATAACCGTCACTGTGTGCGCCATTCAGTGGGCACATAGCCTGAGGTGAGGCTATGATTGAACATGGTACTTAGGTGGGGTGCCAGTTCTTCCTGTAGTTCATGTAGAACACAGCCTGGGATGTTGTCAGGTCCCATGGATGCTGTGTTCTTGTCTTTGGATAGTGTGTTTTTTACCTGTGCAGCCATGATTACAGGAACTGTGCATTCTTTTAGTATAGAGATGGACCCTTTAGGGGATGACGGGGGGTAAAGTTAGCACTGAACCCATCTGCCAGGATGTTGGCAATATCAGTTGGTTCTGTATATTTAGTGCCATTGTGCTGTAACTCAGAGCAGATCTGAGTGTTGCCATTGAGATTCTTGACATAGCTATAGAATGCTTTGTGGTTGTCTTTAGAGTCAGTGGAGATTTTGTTTTCGCAACTAGCTTTGGAGGATTTTATGAGGGCTCTCAACTTCTTACTGAGGCTGACCAGGGAGTTTCTCCAATCATGGGATTTTACTCTTTTTTGCAACAGTTTCTTTCTTCTGTTGTAGAGTTTGTTTATGGCAGGGGACTGCCAGATTGGCTTCCTTTTTTTGGAGGATAGCATCTTGGTTCTGTTAGGGATTGCATGATCCATGCACTCGAGTAAGTGCTTATAAAGTGCATTTGTGTAGGATTCAGCAGTCATACCTCTATTGTAAACCATCAGCATGGGTGTTGTGAAGTTTGCCACTTTTGTTTTAAGAAGCGTAAACTTGGCTTTGGAGAAATTATTTACTGTGGTTTCCCTAATGCGGGGTGGGGAAGGGATGTGGATGTCTAGGGTGATTAGCTTGTGGTTGGATCTGAACAATGAGGAATTGACATATGGTGTGGAGCACTGGTTGCCCATGTTGGTAATAACCAGGTCTAAGATATTGCTGCTCCTGGTGGGGGTTTGGATAATTTGATCCAAGGCATTGGAATTTATGAATTCCAGAAAATGTTGAGCACAAGAGGTGGTACATGAGTAGTTTTCCCAGTTAATGGTGGGGTAGTTGAAATCGCCCATTATTAGGGTGTTAGGTTGTACCCTAATATTTTCCAGTGTATCAAGAAATGAGGAGTGGGATTTTTGGGGCATGGTGGGAGATTTGTAGCAAGCTACAATTTGGATTGCAGTCTTGCCCAGAGTTAGTTGCACTTGGTTAATCTTGGATGCATTATGCTGAGCAAGTAGCCTGGAGGTGTGGATATCCTTATTGAATATGGACACGCCTCCACCTTTAGTGTTTCAGTCCAGGTTAGGTGTCCGAAAGGTGTAGTATGAATTACAGCCTGGTAATGACTTCTAGCATTGAGTAGCAATACCCTCAGATTCTTCTTGCTTGTACCTGTTATGGTGGAGAATTTGTCATTTGAACCTTGCCTAAAAAAGGCACTATAGGGGTGGCTAGAGCCTTAGCCAGTATCCAGAATCCCAGGGGTGACAGGTGCAGGCCATCTCTGGCAAAGCATCGTGGTTTGTCGATCATGTCATCCCAGGCAGAAAGATACTGGATCCCCTTAGAATGACACCAGAAGCTTAGCCAATTGTTGAAGTCAATCATTTTGTCCTTGTACTGTGGTATCATTCTGGGTGATGACAGGATGCTACTCAGGGCTAGGGTTATACCTGTCTGGGCTACAAGATTGGGCAGCTCCTCCATGTCCCTTTTCATGTAGTCCAGGGAGGTACATCTCAGGTCATTCACACCAACATGGACAATGGCAGAGTCATATTTGTACTTGTTGTGGAGTGACCTGAGTGCATGCATTATGTGGTGGATCCTGGCACCCAACAGGCAGTTGACAGTAACTTTCTCCTTGTTTAGCCTGGTGAGTGGAACATCAGTGTGCCCTACTATAGAGTCACCTATGACTAGAGTGTTGGGTACATTGTTATGCCTTATGGGCTGTGGTTGAGTGGCACACTGAGTTTGTGGGCTATGTGTCATCTGAGTTGTGTTGGGGGGTGGAGGTTGCTTGTATTTCTGCTTTGCAGGTCCCTGTTGCTTGGGCAGGTTTTTACTGAGAGCCTCTGTGAATGTAGGTGTGACTTTTGTGTTTCTATGTGTGTGTTTTGGTGGTGTAGGTTTTGAGGGACTATGTGCTGAGTCTGGTGTGGTGCGTGTTTACCTTCTCCACTTGACTGTCTAGTCCAGTCTTAGGTGAAGAGAGCTTTGCTTCCATTTTGGCTATATAAGTGCATCTCTCACAGGTTGTAGTGTTGGGTGGTAGGAGGAAAGGGTTGTCTGTGTACATGAGGCAATTGCTGCATTGCCCCAAGATGCCCAGATTCATCAGGTAGACAGGAGAAAACACCATTACAGTAAGTAACAAATAGGGCAGGTTGATAATACAAACAGTTTAAGTACCATCTATTCATACATGCTTACACCATGTAGATATTCATTTATACAGATGGTAGTCTTCTTTGCTGTTAAAGTAAAGACATTATACATGAAACCATGCAGAAACTTTAAACTAGTCAGTCCACATTGTGGAATTCTGTACAAATCATGTCATATCACTCAGACAAATATCATATGGATGAAAGCTTAATACAGGAGTGTTAAAATATTTTTTTGTGAAGATTGGCAATGCACAAATCGGTTTTCCACATTCACATTTTTAATCAGTGAATTCACATGATTTTAGTCACTTGGAAATACAAATTTTATTGTTCAGATTTATTGTATTTATTTGATTTATTTGTTCACATTTGTTTACTAGAAAAGTCTGACTGGAAAAAACTTATTTCCAAAGTGACCTTTTCAGTAAATTGCCCAGGCATGTACAACAATCAAAATGAAATATTTACTCAAGCAACCTCTTTAGTAAAAATGTCCAGGTATGCAGAAGCACAAACTGATCCCCCCTCGCATCTCTGTATTCTCTAAGTAAACTGTTGGTTACTGGCATAAGTTCAGGACAGTTTACACACACAGTGTCCAAATGAGCTCATTATAGACTCCCATCTATCAATCTATGAAACAAACTCTTACACATATGTGTAAAGCCTCTTAATAGCATAGTAGCTGTCCTCCTATTGTGTATATGTTAAACATGTTATGCTTTTGTGATGGGGACCATGTTTACAGTGACTCTTTTGAATCTTTGCACGCGTGCTGACAGTCCAGGATTTGCATATCCATGTAGCGCTACTCCTAGAGGATCAGCTTTACAAAAATTTGAATCCCCAGACTAGGAATGTTGCCTAAGTTATTAACTATTTCAAGGATAGTGAAATGGAATTCTACATTCTTGAAATGAGGTTTGAATGCAGCAAGTCACCACAAGTTTCTATTTGATAAATAGTGTGAGATAAAATTACTTAGTGTTGCACAGTTATCTGTCTAGGTTATATCTGAATTTGAAGATTATGAACAGTTGAGAGTATGCAAATTAGTGTGACAGTACAACGCAGTTAAGTATGTTTGAGTGAGATTTATTAAGGTGGTTCGCAGTGAATTTTGTAACTTTGATGTACCATTGTTGCAATTTTACTTTCAGAGAATATCGAAGACTGGTGAATATGGAAGAAGCATATATAGGTTCATAGATAGGTACTAGGCTATCTGCCTGAAGGTATTTATAAGCCTAGCCAGAATGTGTTGGCTTTTGCCGCCCCCTTAGATTAGTTCCCTGTTCCTCTGTAGTGATCACTGGGGTAAAATTTCTGTTTCCCATCTACTCGTCAAGGTTTCTTTTGAAGAGTGTAAGCGAGGACCTCTGCCTAATGTAGACTGAAATTTTGTTCCAAAGCATGCAAAGTCTCTGGGACAGGAATCTATCCCTCCAGCATGTCCTATTTATTGTTGTGGTGAGGTTTAGATCCCTAGAGCATGTGGCTTGAGGGGATAAGGTTTTCTTTAGGTGGAGCATGTCCATCAATTCTGGGTTGGACATGGCCTTGTATGTCAGGCAGAGATCACCTCTGAGTAGGCGGTATGCAACCGAGTACAGCTGGAGTTTCTTCAGTCGAGCTGCATAGGGAATCTATTTGAGACCAGTGATCCTCTTGGTGAGGGACTTCTGTGGTCTTTCCAGCTGTTGCAGGTGTCTTGTAAGGTACATCCCAAATGGGGCATTGTACTCTATGATGGGTCTGATGAGTGATGAGTAGAGGGGCACAATGACCTCTTTTGATCTGGATGCAAAACCTTTTGTGATTAGGTGGGCTGCATAGAAGGATTTTCTAACCACTTTGGCAATGTGATTATCAAAGGTGAGATTACTGTCTACTTGGGTCCCCAGATCCCTTATTGCATCTTCTGTATTTAGGGGACTACCGCCTATGTGGTAGTTTGTGGGTACTTTGTTTTTTCCAAAGGGTATGACTATGCACTTTTTGGCATTTAGCTTGAGGCCATGATTTTGACACCAGATATCAGTCTCAGTGAGACCCTTTTGGAGGAAGTCTGTGTCAGCCCGAGAGTCAGTTATAGCCCCTAGTTTGCAGTTGTCTATGAACTTGGTCAACCATAGTCCTCCTGTGCTTGCCTGTACCGCTGAGAAGTATATGCTGAACAGGAGGAGTCCTAGGACTGAGCCCTTGGGAACACCACTTGTAACAGGTTTAGAGTCGGACCTAGCTCCCACAACTCTCACCATGTGGGTTCTTTCCATGAGCCAGTTGGCAAACCATCTTGTGACGTAGGGGTTTATGCTCAGGCTGGTGAGCTTGTCTATAATACCAGAATGGGGAATGGGGTCAAAGGCATTTGCGAGGTCTAGGTAGGCTGTGTGTACCACCTTTCCCTCCTCTATAGTCTTGGTAACTGTCTCAAAGAAGTCCACCAGGTTTAGGAGGCATGATCTGCCCTTAACAAAGCCAAACTGGGTACAGTCCAGTGCTTGGAGGTTCCCAATGTCTCTGTTAATGAGTTCCATGATGATGCACTCCATAGCTTTGCAGACCAAGCTAGTCAGGCTTATAGGGCGATAGTTCCTGGGGTCTGTTGTGGCTCCATCTTTGCAGAGCAGAATAAATGTTGCTGTGCACCACTCTGTGGGTATGTAGCCTGTGGAGAGGCTGAGTTTGAAAAGTGTGTTTAGGTGAGGGGTTAGTTCATCTTTGAGCTCATGTAGGACGCAGTCTGGGATACCATCCGGTTCCATTGATGCTGTGTTTTTGGCTTTGGAGAGCACTGTTTTAACCAGAGTGTCTGTGATTTCAGGGACTCTACATTCTTCTGGTATGGTTATGGGCCCTTTTGGGGGTGAGAGGGGGGTGAAGTTTGCACAGAACCTGTCTGCCAGGATGTTGGAGATATCAGTTGGTTCAGTGTATTTTGTGCCATTCTGCACCAACTCCAAGCAGATCTGAGCATTGCCACTTAGATTCTTGACATAGCTAAAGAATGCCTTGTGGTTATCTTTGGAGTCCTTGGCAATTTTTCTTTTGAAGCTTGTCTTGGGGGATTTTATGAGGGATTGTAGTTTCTTGCTGATACTGATCAGGGATGTCTTCCCTTCTTGGGATTTTACTCTTTTCTGTACTAGTTTCCTCCTCCTATTGTATAGCTTGTTTATGGCAGGAGTCCACCAGATTGGTTTCCTTTTCTTGGAGGAGTGAGTCTTGGTTTTGCTTGGGATAGCACAATCCATGCATTCTTGTAGGTGCCTGTAGAATGCATTAGTAAAGGATTTTGCAGCTTGGACAGCATTTTCCTTTGGAATAGGGGCTTTGAAACTTTCCACCTCAGTCTTAAGTAACGTAAAGTTTGTTTTTGAAAAGTTTTTCACGGTGGTTTCCTTGTCTGGGGGTGGGGGTGGAATGTGGCTATCCAAAGTGATTTGTTTATGGTCAGATCTAACCAGCAAGGGGTTGGTGATGACCAGGTCCAATATGATGTCACCTCTGGTGGGAGTGTTGACCAGTTGAACCAGGGCGTTTGAGTTTATAAATTCTAGGAAATGCTGGGCAAGGGAATTAGTACTTGAGTAGTTCTCCCAGTTAATGTCTGGGTAATTGAAATCACCCAATATTAGGGTGTTTGGTAGGACCTTTATGTTTCCCAGTGTTTCCAGAAACGTGGACTGGGGGTCCTGGGACATGGTTGGTGATCTGTAGCCAGCTACAATTTGAATTACAGTTTTGTCCATTGTTAGTTGCACGTGGATTATCTCTGAAGCATCGTGCTGTGCCACTAACCTGGAGGTGTGGGTATCCTTAATAAATATGGATACGCCCCCGCCTTTTGTATTTTGGTTTGGGTTCTCTGGCCAAAATGTATGGTATGAGTTGTAGCCTGGTAGTACTGGGGTGCTCTCTGAAGCCTTAAACCAGGTTTCTGTTACTGCACATATATCAATTTTCTCCATACTGAGGAGTGCCTCAAGTGCGTGCATTTTGAGGTTTAGACTTCTGGCATTGAGTAGCATTACCCTCAGTTTTTTGTTACTTTTGCTATTTATGGTGGTGGGTTTGTCTTTTGAGCCTTTTCTAAAAAAGGCACTATGGGGGTGGCAAGAGCCTTGGCCAGTATTTGAAAGCCTACGGGTGACAGGTGCAAGCCATCTCTAGCGAAGCAGGGTGGCTTGTCGAGCATGTCATCCCAGCTGGACAGACACTGGATTCCCTTCGATTGACACCAGAATCTTAGCAAATTGTTGAAATTGAGATTTTTTTTCTTTATACCATGGTATCATTCTTGGTGAGGGCAGGATGCTCTGACTAGGATGATATGACTTATGTTTTTTCATTACATGCCTGTAAGGTAAGGCTTTACCCTTTTGAAGGACTCCATTTCTTTGTTTGTTTATTGTAGATGATGGTCAAATTTCATTTAGCTGTTATTATGTCTAGTAATTTGGTAAATGATATCTGTTCTATTTTCGATGTTGTTACTTGATGTTACTGAGAGAAGAGTATTTTGTTACAAGTATTGTTTAGGAGTGAAAGTTATTAGCATGTTCTTTTTGAAGCTGGAAATTTTTTTGCTTGGCAGAGGGGGCAAGTGTTGAATCATATGCATACCATACTTAACTGCACTGGCTTGTTGTGTAGCTATAACTAGATCACTGATAAATTGAAGAGTAAGATGATAGATGGATGGGGATCATTGGTAAACAAAATGAAAAGAAAGAGGCCAATTATACATCCTTGGGGATGACAAATGTTACAAGGAGAAAGCAGAAAAGCTCATTGTCCTATTTCACTGTCTGCTGTATAGTTGACAGATAGCTATGAAGCCACTGAAGTGAAGACTCTATAAAAGCCTACTGAGGAGAGTTTACATAATAGTTTATATAGTGGCAGACAGTATTGCAAGCTGAGGATACGTTGAGGAAAGTACATCAAAACCAAACCACTTTTAGGCCTATTGTATAAGCAAATAATTCTGCAGCAGAAGATATTTCAGTTTATTTGGAGAGGAATTTAAATCCATTGGTTCAGAATTTTATTTTTCAACCTCTGTCAAAGATTCTTGGGATTTCTGAACAAGTTGAGAGATTATTCATCAATGGGGACAAAACCATGTTTATTGTGGAGTTAAATCTCTAATTATATTCCCACCATTATGGGAATGGAGTTTTTGAATGTTTTTTAGATTAAGATGACTGAATGGTCTAATGCCAAAATGAATGCTAACAATATATTGTTGGAATTGAATTTGATCAACAACTTTTTTTGTTTGATCAAGTATATTACCAGCTAGGTACAGGTGTGACTATGGGGCCTACAGTTGAACCCTCTTATGCCAACATAGTGATGGGCTGGCGGGGCATGGAATTTACAAATAAATTAACCTTTGTATAAAGTGAAATTTATTTATTATATTCATTGCCAATTCATTTTTTATTTGGGGTGAGAATGAACATTAGTTTGACTTGTTTTTGGAAGAGATTAACAAAACAACTACTTTTTTTTAGAGTTTACTAGGGGAGACAAAGTTGCAAATATAAATTGTCAAGATATTATTATTGTTATAGATAGTGTTAACAAAATTTTTGAAGAACAAAACATATCACAAAGATACAGTTGTGAATAGTTATGTACACTATTCAAGTAATCTTTCATTTTTCATGAAGAACAACATACCAAATGGGCAGTTTATTAGGGCTTCAAGACTGACAAGTAACAATGATCAGTTCATAGGTGTGTACAAGGTTAATAACCACTATGGCCTTTTTATATTTAACCATATGTCTCAAATTTCTTAAAAGTTCTGATACCCTTGATAAGTGTATCCCATGGGTTTGAGAAGTGAAACATTTACAAGCAGGGGCCTCTAAACTGTTTGTTTAGTTTCACGAGAGTGCTTTTATCCTTCTGAGTGCTACACCTTCTAATTTTTACATGATTTTCTTCCTTCTGTTATACGGCCTATTGATGTTGTGATTCCAGCAGGGTGGCTAGTTTTTTGAGTTACTACTGTACTTATTCCTGTTGGGTAGAGATGCCTGTGCACAGCTGTTAACATACTTGTATAGAATTCCAGTGAACAGTTCCACATAAGTAGCAGTCTTCTTGGGGTTTGTGGGGCTTGAAATCTTTTTTCCAGGTTATCACGTTATAGCAGGAAATTAGAGCTTTTTGACTGAAGTAGAACAATCATTACTTTGCTTTTAGAAAGGGATTATTCCTACTATGATTTAATCAAGATGGTGGATTATGTTATTAGCAACAGAGACACATACTACCCATGTATTTTATTAAAAGGAATTCAAAATAAAGAACAAGAGAAATGGAATTTTGATAGAGCATTCAAGATAGGGATATCTGTTGATATGTGTTCTATTAAGAACATCTAAACTAACAAGTGTTAAATTTTACAAGGGAATCAGAACATGAAAAAAACAGGTATTATCTGCTCCAATTACTGTAATTTAAGGCCAGTTTTGTAGAGTGAGCACATGGGTGCAGGGGAGCTTACTAAATCTAAACCTGCAGGAACCTACAACAAAAAATGCATTATTTAAACAGGGTTTCTTGTGAAACTACCGAAATGATTTATATTGATTTATGTAGAAGTTGTGATGAATTTTATATTGAAATGACAGCATAAAAGTTTAGCAAATGAATTCTGGAATATATGTATGACATTAAGATTAAGAATGCAAACAATCCAGTATATAAACACATTTTCAAAAAATCCAGATCATTTGAAGTTCAACTTTTGTTTACTCAAGAACGGTAGTGTAGATTTTAGGGGAGGTGATTTTAAGAATTTAGTGGAAGAAAAAGAAACACTTTGCAACTGAAATTGCAGGTAGATAAACCACTGGGGATGAATGGGACTATGGGAGCATTAATATAAAATGTTTTTGAAAGTCTAGAAAGTTAAGAAAATAATGTTTTTAAATACTTATTATGTGGATGTTTATTGGAATGTATTTAGATATGTTTATATCTGTATGCAAATGTTTTTAATGATGTGGTCAGCTGATGTTTTTCATCCAGTGAGTGCACTTATGCTATATATAACTGGTGCATATAATTTCAGTTTATTCTGACAAAGTCAGTTAACTCAAGAGGATACCAATAAATAAAACTATTTATTCTCTTTTTTGGAGCTTTTTCTGTATTTTCTGGTTTATTTGCTATAGGTCTGTAATTGGAGAGCTCTGTGAATGGTTCACCTTTGTGCAGAGGTAAGATAAAGGATGTTTTCCATAATACAGGGACATAATGTAGTGTGATGGAGCCATTTATTACAACAGGATAATTTAATGCATCCCTTGCAAAAAGAAAGTTATTAATTTTTTCTTTATTTATTTATATATGTCGTTAGAGGGCAGAAAAGAGAACTGGTTAGAGGGATAAGGTATTTTGACAGACATTTATATGAGGTGGGAGTTGGAAATTAGTGTTGTTTTGTTTTTTTTTATTTTTTTTATTTTTTTATTAATATGGCTATTGCTTATATAAACATAGGAATTGAATTAAGTGGCAAAGCTGTCAGTTTGAAGAAGATGGAAGTTAATTCCCCTGCATCTTACATTTTATAATGTAATTACTGTTGATCACTACCTCATAAGCTGTAGTCTAAGGCACTTTTTACAGTTTCTACTGTCTTCTCACCCTTTCCAGCTGTTCTACATGCGAGTGGTGTAATGGATTTTACTGTAATTAATGCATACGGTATCAGCCTTATGGTGTTGGAGATGGTCTGATTTTAATTTAACAGAGAAGGAAAGAATTCATCTTCTCTCAGAAGGAACTATTAGCTTCATTACCCCTTCTTTTAAGTTAAGCTCATTTATTAAGGGATATGCTGCTATACCATGGCATCAATTGCTACTTAATTTTGTTAGTCTGTTTTTAACATCTGCAATTTAAAGTATGTCATGCAGTGGAGGGAGAGCTTTATGAGAAATGTTTTCTTGGATTAACAAGATGTCCATAGAACCATTGTTGTCTATATTTCTTTCTCAAAAGACAGAAGGATATTATTGGAACTTTGACCAGATGATTGGCAAACTAGATGCCTATTGATAAGCATAATATGGATTATGGTATCATGCTGTCACTGTTGACAATAAAAAAGGCTGCATGTGTTTGACTTAATTAAGTAACTGTTGAAAATGTTAGTATTGTGGTTTCTGGTAGAAATGATTCAATGGGATCTGTGGGAATGTGTTTAGTAAGATGGAGGTAATGAATCATTGTAAAAAAAAACAATATATATATATATATATATATATATATATATATATATATATATATATATATATATATATATATATATATATATATATATTCATACTGTGCCTGATATTTATATCAACATTTGAATGTTAGGCATATCACTGGAAGTTTTTTGACTTTTCAGAATTTTGAGTGCAAGTTTTACTTTAGAACGTTCTAATGAAGAGGCATTCATATATTGCTGGTGTGGGTCAATATTTGTACACTTCCAAGTGTATTTAGAGGGTCAGACAGAATAATATGTTTGCAGTTTTGTTGTGAAATGTTTTATTTTTCTGTTTGAATGGAAAAAGACTAATTGCTCTCAGATTTTTCTTTAAATGTCACAGGGCTACATTTAGCTAGTGTTTCTGTAAAAGGAGCTTCTGTTAGCAAATGCAGAAGTTGCATTCGGAAACATTGTTACATGATATAATTGATATGGCCTGCTAGGTAGTACCTTATGAAACTGGTGAATGGGTTATTTATTGTTCTGTTATGGTAAGGCTGAGGACATAATGACTGAAATGGTGGGGAAGGGGACTGGTTATTTAGGTATCTTTTTTCTGTTTTGCCTAGTAAATCATATTAAAATGAAAATGTATACCATGAAATGGATGATCTAGGGAAGATTAGATTGGGTGAAATGTTTTTACCAAGAAAACAGTAAATCTTTCCACCAGCTGTAGGGTATTTTCTGATTAAATCTATCTGTAAATTTTCCTATGGTCAATCAGGCTGATATGAAACTAAGCATGCATTGGCTTTGTCTAGCTTATAGGAAGCATAAATGACACACAATTGGCACCAGTTATTACCTTCTTCTTCCAGCCCAATTAATAGCAGCCTAATTTAGCATGAAAAATCACACCATCTTACCAAGGATCATACAGAATGTTGTCAGGGTTATCTCCTGCAATCCTGACATATGATGCTGACTTACACTGCAACATGTCACACATCCACAAAGAACCACTCACCAGCATATGGAAGAGCTTAATCTTCTACCTGCTCATAGCTTTACCACTCTTTGGATGTGTCAGAGATGTTCTTCACACTTTTACAGAAAGTCCTACATCCAGGTTCCATCTCATATCTCATACAGGTTTTATTGATTCAACTTTAGGTGACAATTGAGCATCACATATATCACTTAGTATCATCAGATCATGTCTATGTGAGGGATATGTGTCACCTATTATATCCCAGATGTCTTCTAGGGTTTAGATTTTACTACAAAATGTATATTAGCATTAAATCATCAATATTTTTGAAAAAAAAAAATCAGCATTTTCCTTTTCATTCCAAATATCTATCTATCTATCTATCTATCTATCTATCTATCTATCTATCTATCTATCTATTTACCTATCTATCTATCTATCTATCTATCTATCTATCTATCTATCTATCTATCTATCTATCTGTCTGTCTGTCTGTCTGTCTATCTATCTATCTATCTATCTATCTATCTATCTATCTATCTATCTATCTGTCTATCTATCTATCTATCTATCTATCTATCTATCTATCTATCTGTCTGTCTATTTATGTATTTAACTTTTAGAATTGTTAACCAGGTAAGGGGGTTGGAGGGGCACTAAAGGGCTGATTTATGCTGCAGAGGAAGCCATTTTGCTTTAGTTAATATGTCACAGTAATGCTCCCTTACAGGTAATAGGGGATAAAACTACAAATATTGTTGGCTTGTAGGAAGAAAAGGTTCTTATTTGAAGCTCACCAGGCTGAACAAGGAGAAAATTACAGTCAGCTGCCAGTTGGGTGCCAGGATCCGCCACATAACACATGCACTCAAGTCACTCCACAACAAGTACAAATATGACACTGTCATTGTCCATGTTGGAGTGAATGAATTGAGACGTACCTCCCTGGACTACATGAAAACAGACATGGAATAGCTCTCGGATCATGTGGCCCAGGCAGGTATGACCCTATCCCTGAGTAGCATATTGCCTTCGCCCAGAATTATACCACAGTATAAGGACAAAATGATTGACTTCAACCATTGGTTAAGCTTCTGGTGTCATTCAAAGGGGATCCAGTATCTGTCTGCCTGGGATGACATGATCGACAAACCATGATGCTTTGCCAGAGATGGTCTGCACCTGTCACCCCTGGGATTCAGGTTACTGGCTAAAGCTCTTGCTACCCCTATAGTGCCTTTTTTAGGCAAGGTTCAAAGGACAAAACCACCACCATAAGAGATACAAGCATGCAAAATCTGAAGGTAATGTTACTCAATGCTAGAAGTCTAAACCTCAAAATGCACTCTCTTGATGCACTCCTAAAAATGGAGAACATCAATATCTGTGCAGTAACTGAGACCTGGTTCAAGGCTCCAGAGAGCACACTTGCAATACCAGACTACAACTCTTACCACACTTTTTGGCCATCAAATAAAGACCGAAACACTAAAGGTGGAGGAGTGTCCATATTCACCAAGGATATTCACACCTTGGAGATAGTTGCCCAATACAATGCATCTGAAATTCTCCAGATGTAACTAACACTAGTTAAGACTGCAATCCAAATTGTAGCTTGCTACAGATCCCCCACCATGCCCCAAGATTCTCACTACACCTTTCTAAACATACTGGAAAATTTTACGATACAACCAGACACCCTAATACCAGGTGATTTCAACTACCCTGCCATTAACAGGGAAAACTACTCAGGTACCAACACCTTTTCCCAATTGTTCTTGGAATTCGTAAATTTCAATGCCCTGGATCAACTAATCCATTGTCCCACCAGAGGCTCCAATATCCTAGACCTGGTCATTACCAACATAGGAGATGGATGCTCAACACCAGTGGTCACCCTCTCATTGGTCAGGTCTGACCATAAGCAAATCACCCTTGACATCCACATCCCACCCCCACTCCCCAGTAGGGAAACCTCCGTAAAAAACTTCTCCAAAGCCATCTTCATGCTACTCAAGTCAGAAGTGACAAACTTCATGACACCCATGCAGACAAGAGCTGAAAGTTCGACTGCTGAATTGTACACTAAGGCACTGTATGAACACATCCACTCATGCATGAATCTTGCCATCCCAAATAGAACCAAGACTCTCTCCTCCAAAAAAAGGAAGCCAATCTGGTGGTCCCCTGCCATAAACAAACTATACAACAGAAGAAAGAAACTGTTGCAGAAAAGAGAAAAATCCCAGCATGCAAAAAACTCCCTTACCAGCCTCAGTAAGAAGCTGAGATCCCTCATAAAATCCTCCAAAGCTAGTTACGAAAATAAAATTGCCGAAGATTCCAAAGACATCCACAAGGCATGCTATAGTTATGTCAAGAATCTAAATGGCAATGCTCATATCTGCTCTGAGCTACAACAGAATGGCATTAAATATACTGATTCCAAGGATATTGCCAATATCCTGTCAGATAGATTTAGTGCCAACTTCACGCCCCTCTCACCCCCTAAAGGGCCCATCTCAATACCAAAAGATTGCCAAATTCCAGTAATCACAGCCACACAAGTAGAAACTACACTCTCCAAAGCTAAGAATACAGCATGGGACCAGATGACATCCCAGGCTGTGTACTACATGAACTACAAAATTAACTGGCACCTCACTTAAGTGTCATGTTTAATAATAGCCTCACCTCAGGCTTCATGCCCACTGAGTGGTGCACAGCTACAGTTATCCCACTCCACAAGGGAGGACCCACCTTGGATCCCAGGAACTACCATCCCATCAGTCTGATGAGTGTGATCTGCAATGGCATGGAACGCATTATCATGGAACTTATAAACAAAGACATTGGCAACCTTCAAACACTGGACCCCACCCAGTTTGGGTTTGTGAAGGGCCGATCTTGTCTCCTGAACCTGATTGACTTCTTTGAATCATTCTCCAGGGCTGTCAATGAGGGTAAGGCGGTCCACACAGCCTATCTGGACCTCACCAAGGCTTTTGACACCACCCCCACTTTGGAATCATAGATAAACTTACTAAGCTGGGCATAAAACCCTACATCACTTGATGCGTTGCCAACTGGCTTACTGACAGAACCCAGACTGTAAAAGTAGCCAACTCCAAATCCAGTTTCAGACAAGTGACAATTGAAGTACCTCAGGGTTCAGTCCTGGGACCGCTCTTGTTTGGCATCTACTTCTCTGAAGTACAGGCCAACACTAAGGGACTCTGGCTAACAAAGTTCGCAGATGACTTCAAAATGGGAGCCCTTAATGAATCCCCAAATGATGTGGATATTCTACAAAAGGGCCTTACAGAAACAGATGCTTGATGCCACAGCCATGGGCTCAAGCTTAATGCTAAGAAATGTATAGTTATCCCCTTTGGGAAAAATCATGTACCCATGAATTACCACATAGATGGCAGTACACTAAACACCGAAAGTGTGATGAGAGACTTAGGGACACAGGTGGACAGTGGTCTCACCTTCGATAATCATATCGCCACAACAGTCACGAAATCCTTCTATGTGGCACACCTCATCACTAAGGGCTTTTCATCCAGAAAAAAGGAGGTCATTGTCCCACTGTACTCATCCCTCATTAGACCCATTATAGAGTAAAATGCCCGTTTTGTATGTACCTCACAAGATATCTGCAACAGCTGGAAAGGCTGCAGAAATACCTCACTAAAAGAATCACAGGCCTAAAGCAGATGCCCTATGCTGATCATCTAAAAAAACTCCAGCTGTACTCTGTGGCATATCGTCTACTCAGAGGCGATCTCTACAAGGCCATGTCAAACCCTGAGCTGTTGGACTTGCTCCACTTAAAGATATCCCAATCCCTCAGAGCCACACATTCCAGGGATCTAAACCTTGTCATCACAATGAACAAAACATGCTGGAGGGTTAGGTTCTTGACCCAGAGACTCCCCATACTCTGGAATAGACTGCCCATACATGTCAAGCAGAGCGCCTCCTTGACCGTCTTCAAAAGGAACCTTGACAATTGGATGGGAGATAGGAAATTCACCCTAGGGATCACGTCAGTCACCCTGCTAGACAGAGGTCCAGGGAAGTAAATATTGTGGGAGGAAGTATCCAGGGAATTGTTATGGCTAGGCTTGTATAGGCCCTAGGGCCGATAACCTAGTAGCAACCTATGAAGTAGATGACACTATAAGAAGTTAATGTTTGACCTGTAGAAGAAGGGCTCTTTTGCCTTTGTCAACATTCACTGAAGTGTGTGATTTGTTTTTAACCAAGAAGAGGGGTTTGTTTACTTTGTTTTTTGTAATTTTTGTCTGTGTGTGCTTGTATGTGGTGTGTCTGGTAAGTTGGTCATGATGTTGATATTGAGGCGATTCAATGAGCCAGGTGGCTAGGTATCTGAATTTATCAACTGTGTCAGCTGAGTCAAGTTTTTTTTGCTGAATAACTAGTTATTTGGAGTTCTTACTAATTTCCTTTTGGTCCAAATAAATACCACTGAATGCCTCTCAAAGTATAAAATATACATTGCAAATGTCAATGACAGTTTTCTTCTACATCAGCTCTGCTTTCAGCTGATGCCATGCAATAGTTTTTGGAAGTATTATTGAACTTATGAAACATTGCAGAACATCATAATTAAACATATGCCTCTCTCAGCTATGAAAATATGAACACAAATATGAAAATATGAACAATGAGTGTAAAATGGTGAGTAATATCTTCACTTCAGGACACCCCTGATTAGCATTGCTAGTTTTATGTTGTCACTTATACTTCTCCCCTTTCATAGGCTGCCTGCTATTGACTGTAAAGTCAATTAATTAAGGAAGACAGTACCAAAAAGGTACGGATACCATAATTAACTATGTGTCTATTAAATGGAAGCACTCAAAAAAGGCATTAAAGGTATGAAATCAATTTTAAAATTTAGAAACTGAATTGACATGTAAGATATTGGTAGTTCCTACAGTACATAAGTCAATTCTTTCAGATAACCTGCAGCTAAATCTTTGTAATCACAGCAATATTCTTTTAAACACAACTAATTTTTGTATTTGCATCCAGATTTTGTTTTTAAATCCTGTGGGATACATTCAGCATAGACAAAATACTGAACTCTTCTAAATCATTTTATGAGTAGTCAAAAAATAAGTAAATCTTGGGTAAAATGGAAAATAATGTTGTCTGTCTCAGTAATCATAATAGTCAGTGTTGTGTAGCTACCTTCCCTTTCACACATTTTGTGCTGTTTGGATGGTAGCATATTACCCAGATGCTTCTCAAGATCAAAATATTTATAGGTTATAGGTTCATAGGTTGGTACTAGGCTACTGGCCGTATGGTCTATACAAGCCTAGCCATAACAATTCCTAGGATATTTTTTTCCCACAATATTTACCCCTGTCTAGCAGGGTGACTGATGTGATCCCCGGGGTTAGTTTCCTATCTCCCATCCAATCGTCAAGGTTCCTTTTGAAGAGGGTCAAGGAGGTGCTCTGTTGACATGTATGGGCAGTCTATTCCAGAGTACGGGGAGTCTCTGGGTCAGGAACCTATCCCTCCAGCATGTTTTGTTTATTGTGATGACAAGGTTTAGATCCCTGGAGCATGTGGCTCTGAGGGATTGGGATTTTTTAAGTGGAGCATGTCCAACAGCTCAATGTGTGACATGGCCTTGTATGTTAAGCAGAGATTGCCTTTGATTAGATGATATGCCACAGAGTATAGCTGTTTTTTTAGATGATCAGCATAGGGTATCTGCTTTGAATTCTCTCAATCCACCCCCTCTTCTTGCAGGGATAATGGAGTAGAACAGTGTTTTGAAGAATCTGCATTATATTTAACATATACCAAATATGTTATTTCCCTCATTTCCATTTAGGCATAGATTCTTCAAGATATTAGTCTTATGTTCATAGTCATGTAGCAAATGTTTTAATAATTCTGGCAGAAACTGATTAGTCAGCAATAAAAGATTCTAAATACCCATTTGAACAAAACAAAAAAAAATAGCAAACTTCATTCCCTATTTGCTGAAGCTGGTGGGCACATTTCAGAGCATGAGAGCTTGCCTTTCTTTGTATCCATTGCAGTCCTGGAAACTGTATTCCTACGATCTTACTTTTACAAATAAGCAACTGATTATGAAATATCTTTACTTCCTGTGGAAAAGCATATTTTGCATGCATCCTTTGTTTCTTGAATCCTTAACTGAATTTTCACAATTATATTATTTTACTTTTCACTTATAGTTGCTATGGAAACAGGAGCAATGTATTACAAATGAGTACATTAATTTTATACATGATGAGGAAGTACTATTATTGGCCCGAGAGAGCTCAATAGAATCTATCTATCTATCTATCTATCTATCTATCTATCTATCTATCTATCTATCTATCTATCTATCTATATACACACACACACACACACACACACACACACACACACACACACACACACACACACACACATACGATGTTGTTAGGAAGCAGATACTTCAAAAATTCATGGACTACATCCATATCCATGAAGAGTAAGAAGCTAGTAGTAAACATTATACTGATCCCATGACTCATTAAGATACTGTCTATCTTTTCTTTGTAAAAGGGGGTATCCAACATTTTTGACAAAATTAAACACAGTATTGCTTTATAAATAACACTAATAGCCATAGAAGGTATAACGTCAAGGAAAAGGATTCCAATAAGGATTTGAATCAGTGAAAGTTGCACACCAAATAATTAATTGCTTTTTTCACCAAAGAAAACATGGGATGTCATCAGAATATAACCATTAGCAATGCACTTCCTTATATACACACATACGGTTGGTCATTAGTTAAGATGAATGATAAAAAGCTTTTAAAGGAACCAGACTTATAAAAATGATTACATGACATAACAATAGTAAAAACAACATTGATAACTACATAAATAAAAGATATAAAACTACCCAAAAAGATGTTTTATTATAATTAAATTATAATTTCATAGCTTTCAGCTGAAGTAAAGGCTGGATAGATATTGTGCTCGTTCAAACCAGGAAAAGTGTTTGCATGTAGCTTGAGCTACCAAAGCAGTTTTCTAAATTCCAAAAGAACCTTCCAATTCTCAATCACCATGATGAGGATTTTGATTAACCTGTTCCAAAATGGCAAAGTAAATTTTTTTGTATACTGAACATAATAAAGCATGCTTGTACAAGGAGTTGTTTTGATTTTTATTCAATATATCAAGTCAAGTCAAGAACAACCTTTGTCTATAGTACACCATCTTTTCCCTTTAGCAATCACCTTGGTTCTCTTCCTCTGAGTTGAACCTTTTCACAGATGCACTAGGAGGCATTGGGATGATGGCTATTCTTTGTGGGAGTTGGTTTGCAGCTAGATGGTCCATGACAGTTGGCTGAAAGAAGGCACATCACCTTCCCCGAGATCTTCCTTATCTGGGCAGCCATTCTGGTGAGGAAGGACTGGTTGCATAATAGCAGGGTTTCCTTTTGATCAGACAATTTTGCAGTGGGCCATGCCCTGAACAAATACACGTCTAAGTATAAATGGGTACACTCTCTCATTTGATTGTTAGTTTTGTTGAGCTTGCAAATTAGTTTAGCTTCCTCTAGCAATCATGTACCAGGTTAAAACAATGCACTTGCTGATAGCATTTCCTGTTTTCAGTTTACCATGTTTTGTCAGTTTGCTTTGGATGCAGAGCTGCTGGGAACTGCCATTCCTACAGAAGTCTGGTTAATTGGAGAAGGACAGCTTGACTCACACTGGAGAATTTCTGGGCCCAGAGCACATGAAGGGCTTACTCATTGTCTGTGCAGACCTTTAGAGGTTTTATAACTTTATGTCCCTGAGTTACAGATGCTGGGGTTTACTTTTTGTGGTAAAATTCTTGGAATACAGATGCTCCAAGGTTGACTCCCTTAACAGTCTGCAGATTCATGTGTCAGCTATAGTCTGGTTAACCTATTTTATGGAGCTCAAAGATTACTCCAGCCTCTAGTTACCCTTAGACTGGTTAAAGAATGGGAAAATGTCAAAAGGGCCACAAAAGATCCTAGGAAGCCAGCAGGATTCTACCTCCTACCTGCTGTCATGGGGCTTTTCCTTTCCTTGACAGATCTTCATACCTTTACCATTTGGGAACCCCATTCGCCTGTCTGCATGCCATGGCTTTCTGGTCTAATGAAATGTTTGCCTTTATATGATGGGAGGATGTGGTCATGCACAGAGAGTTTCTCTCAATAAGTATAGGGAAAGTCCAAAACTGATCAGGCAAGACAGGGACAGAGAACCCAGCTTGACAGGTATAGAACCCTGGTTATTTGCCTGGTCCACAGGTTTAGCCAGTTGTATAATATAGCCCCCTTGCTAGCACAGGCAGGCCTTGTATGTACATCAGTGTCTGCCAGACCATTCAAGCTAATGAATGATAACTCAGTATTAGTCAGAGCTTTGTTATCCTTAGACTTAAATCCTCAGGGGTACTCTTCATGCTCTTTTAGAAGAGGGCATGCATCTGCCCTGGCCATGGAAGGTCATTCCAATAGGGTACTGAAAAGAATGGGAAGGTGGCTATCTGATGCCTTCTTGTCTTATATTAGGCAATAACATGTTTTGTGATACAGGGAAGGAAGTTATCTGGATCATGGGACATTCCTACATCAAAAGAGCATCCCTTCATGCTTTGTCTCATCCATCAGACCGTATGGGGTCCTTAGAGCACAACAATTGGATAGTTCAGCATTTTTGTTTTAGGGTATGTCCTGGTATCACTTTTGGGAGGTTTGGCATCAGTTGTCATCACACGAGAGACTGCCTAAAGTATTAGTTATTCACCTCAGGAGGAAGAACTTAACTGCAGCTCCCAAGAAAATTCCATTAGCAAGAATTCTTTCCGACATTCACAGGCTTCATTTATTGGATCCAGAAATGTTACTGTTTTGGTCTTCATTTGTGCCAAGACTTCAGTGGCAGGGAGCCAGAAGGTATGGAGCTTTTGTGATCTCTAGATGTTTTATTAAAAACAGAGTGGCCCAGATGGTCAGGCAAATTGGGTTCCAGGTGATTTATCACCCAGACATGGAGAAACCTGACAAAGACACCTTTACCTTTGATGGTGCACCCCTGAACAGCCCAGGCTTCAGTTCATTCAATTTGGACATTACCCTCTCAGTAGAGCATTTATTGTAAATGTGGCCACTGCTTTTGGGGGGTAGAAAGCATTGTATTCATTTCAGTTTAGTGGCCACCTGCTAGCTCACCCCCCTTGTTTTTCTCCCATGGTTGTATTTCAGTGTCCTCTTCAGTATGCACAGCTTGAGTTCAGTTTTAGTTCAATACTAAGTTCAGTAATCCCTAGCCAAGACATATGGGGCTTGGGCTGCAAGGCAACCTCTATGGGTCTTTGTTAAAACTGGCCAAAGGCAGTTTGCGTTATGCATCTGGACCTCAAACTTTAACTGGAACATACTTGGTTACACCAACTGGAGAAGAATAAAGGTATGTGAGTGTTATATAATGTGGTTAACATGTTATGTGTTATGGCATCTATAGAGCTGTCTAATGTAATTTCAATAAATGGTCACAATATCATAATTGGTGTCATTACTAGCTCATCTTAGAGGCCAAGGAAAATTACTGGTAAGTGCATTTGTCCACAAAGGGGTAGAACAATGAGCTGTTCAACTATTTAAAGGGGTTCACTGTTTGAGTAGTGTCAAATTTGGCAGCATCTCACAGGACTCCCACCCATCCACCCTTAGTACAAGTCTTCCATTAAAGGTATTCACCTGGTGGCTTATCCCCCTTGTTTTTCTTCAGTTATATTTTAGTGGCCTCATTATGTACAGGTTAGGTTCAGAGTAATGCCCTGGCCAAAACATATGGGGTTTGGCCTGGGAGGCAACTCCTAAGAGTTTTTGTTAAAACAGGTTCAAGGCAGCTCAAGTTATACACCTAGACCTCAAACATTAGCCGGAATGGGCCTCGTTAGGCCAACCAGCAAAGGATAAATGTTAGTGAGTATTATATAATGTAATTAAGATTTTATATGGTGTGGCATCTACATAGTTGTCTAAAGTTACTTCATTAAATAGTTGAAATGTCATAATTGGTGTTATTATGGGCTATCTTAGATGGCAAAAATAGCTATATCTAGAAAATGAACATCAGTTTGTGAAACAGAAATTTTAAAATGTAAAAACTCTATATCAGTATGTAAAAATTAAACTAATTTAAACTGGTAACATTACCTGCCCAAATCATAAAAATATCAATAAAAAGTCTATAAAATTTCAGAATAAACAGCACCATTACTATAAATATATTTTTCTTCCCAAACTGGTGCAAAAATATTAGCATAAGTGCTAGTGACTGCTGTACCTTTAATTTAATGATAAATCTTATCAAGCATAATGCTAATGCAGGTGGACTGTCAAGACGTTGTATGGGTTGATATATTTTCAGTCAGCAACATTTGGGTTGATATACATTACATAGAACTAATTCCAATAAAGTGCAAATAGTTTCAGTTTCGCTTGTTGACTTCTCAGTATATTAACACAAATGTCAAACAGCCTACAAACCACAGTCATTAGGAATGACAATAAACAACGAGCTAGATTCAATGAAGCCTTCATGGTGCGCTAAAACTATGTGCATGTCACACCATGACATGCACATGGTAGCTCACTGTTTTGTATTGTGCATGTTACGCCATGGCATGCACATGCTAGCTCAGTGTTTTGTATCCAGTAAGCAGTTCTTCACACCGTGTAGAGCTGCATAAGTATGGTAAACATTGTGGCATACTAATTACTGCATAAGCAGCTGAATTGTATAATAATCAACTAATCCAAGATGGAGGAGCTATTTAACAAGCTATAAAGCAATCATGTAGACTCAGTGCAGGTTTTGCCTGCAAACTCCACACCTACTGCAATACAGCCACAGAAATTACTCTACATGGAAGCAACATCCATAGGTTCATAGATTGGCACTAGACTAACTGCCCTTATGGACCATTTTAAACCTAGCCAATTACCCCATGTGAGAATCAAACCTTGCACCTTATGTCTGTAAGATAAGCATCTTAACCATTATGCCAACCCCCCACAAAAGTACAAGCTGAGGCATTGATGAGGTGCTGCTATTGCTCTTACACATGTGTATGTGTAACAGGCCCAAGTGTATGCTACTGCTGCTACAAACAGACCCAGTAAAGAAGGATAAGGATATTTAGACACCTGTTAACTTACGGTTTGCATGATACGGATACTGTAGGGTGATACAGGGTGGATAGAGACATACTACAGGAACTGTGCATCCTCTGTCATCCACAATTGACAGCATGGGCAAACCAAGGGGAACCAGTACCTTTGAAGACTAAGGTATGTGCAGCACTTAGAATATTTGCTACAGAAATCTTCCAGAGACCAATAGGGTATATGCTGGGGGTGTCACAGACATCAGCATCCAGGATCCTATATTATTTCCTGAATGCTAGGCTACAACATTCCAGTGGCTACATACACTTTCCCCATACACCTGAGGACAGAACTACAACTATGCAGAATTTCTACCCAGTAGCACATTACCCTGAAGAGTTGGGGGTAATAGACTGCACACACATTAAATCAAAGGGAGCATCATCAGCCACAGACATATTGGCTAACATCAGGTAATCTGATCACTATTGATCTGACTAAGGGATACTGGCAGGTGCCTTTGACTCCCATTGCTAGATAGAGGTCAACTTTTGTAACACCTTTTGGATTATATGAATTTACAAGGATGCCCTTTGCGATGAAGAATGTCCCTTGAGATGAAGAATGCCCCAGCAGCCTTCTAGAGGTTAGTAGATCATATGTTAATAGGATCAGGAGATTATGCACTCATTTATTTGGACAATATTGCCATTTACAGTCATTCCTGACAAGAGCACCTTCGACATATCAGGGAGGTCTTGGGTAGATTCAAAAGGGCAAGGTTGACTATTAAGCTTATTAAGTGTCAGGTGGGTATGTCAGAGGTTTCCCACCTAAGACATAGAGTAGGGACTGGTAAGATTAGGCCAGAACCTGCCAAAGTGGAAGCTATCCAGGCACAGCCTGTCCTTGTTACCAAAAAAGCAAGTGAGAGCTTTCCTAGTGACAGCAGGATACTATATGACATTTGTGCCCAACTATAGTATAATAGCTGCACCCCTTACTGATCTAACAAGGAAGAACAAGCCAGATAAAGTAGTGTGGACCACAGATTGTAAGAAGGCATCCCAGGTGCATAAAGAGGCTTTGGGAGGACCCCCCCCCCCCCGTGTTAGCCAGTCCAGATTACATCAAGGAATCTGTTGTACAGGTGGATGCTTGAAATTATGGGGAGGGGGCTGTACTCAACCAAGTTTCTTCAGAGGGAGAAGAGCATCCTCCTTGTATACCTTAGCCATAGGCTGCAACCCAGGGAGGAATGTTATACAGCTGTGGAGAAAGAATGACTAGCCATAGTACAGGCATTGCAAAAGCTTCAGCCTTACCTATATGGAAGAAAATTCACTGTGGTTACAGACCATAACCTTTAATATGGCTAAACAGAGTCAGTAAAGAAAATGTCAAGTTACTCAGGTGGAGCATAGGGGTACAGGCATATGACATGATGGTGTAACACTCTACTGGGATCAATAATGCTAATGCAGGTGGACTGTCAAGAAGTTGTATGGGTTGATATATTTTCAGTCAGCAACATTTGGGTTGTTATATTTTCAGTCAGCAACATTTTTCTCAAGCGACAATTTTCTAGGGTCACTTGAAAATCTAGCTTGAGTCTTCAAAGGGGAGAGAAATGTCAGGATATTAGATATTGTTATCTGTGCTGGTATGACTGGCTGAAGTATTGTAAATACTGTAAATAATTGTAAATTACCCTGTGTTATATATGCCAGCATGACTAATTATAATTTTGTAAATAGGTTTTGTCAAAGGAAAAATATACTTTAAAAATCATCAATACACAGTAGGTTCAGGTTAAGGCACTTTAATCTTGCAGCAAGGAGACAAAAACGTGCTAATACAGAGTGTGTCTAACTAGAATCAAGAAATGCAGGCATTTTTATACATTTTCTAATAAGACATTGCCTACCAAGCTGATGTAGTAAATCACAAGTTTTAACATCATCATTTCGTAGTGCTTGTTTATATGATTTTCTGCTTGTACTATCAATTTTTGTGAGAAACTTCCTAAGAAAAACAATGTGGCCTTGGCTACCACTGGTTAGATATATGCAATGTTACCATTCAAGGCACTATGGCTAATTTGAGCACAAAGCAAGTATAGATTGTAGTTCATTTTTCCAACAGCCCTTTGTCTATGTTATCTCTAACATCTGCAGCTGTACATGTTCTCATAATTCGAACAGAGCTGATTGTTTAAAATCATTACATTACAGAATATAGCATTGTTCATTCTATGCTTCCTGACCTAGCAGATAATCACCTGCTTCTCAAGTACATTTCCAAAAGGCATAAACATGAATATTGCTGTGCTAGCAATTAGTAGGTTAGAGGGCATCTTGCAAGTTTCAGAAAGCACACTGCAGTTTCAAAAGCATCTTTTAGTCTCATATGAAATTCAGCTGTATATAAAATAGTGCATATAAAATAGAATGAAAAACGTGTTAACTCATTTAGTTTCTAATTAGCATTAAGCATACACATTAATGCATATTTTTCTGACATTTCCCCCCTGTTAATACTTTTTAATTCTATTTTCAAAAGAATAAACAGTTTGCTTCTTCTCCTAACCTCTTCCATTCAGGATTTGCAGTTAAGAGAGTCATTCAGTTAAAACTTATGAAAGTGTTTCACTTTTCAAAAAATCTTCAATTTCAGTACTTTGATACAAAGTCTCAGAAACTGATATATCTATAAACTCTTTGATTAACTTTTTCATGCAGAGAATACCACAACAAATGCATGCTCCTAATAGGAGTAATACCACACAAATGGCAATCAGGATGTTCATTAGGATGGAACCCCACCCCCCAAACAAATTCTGGAAAAAGTCCGTCAGAGGGTTTGGGCCTGGTTTGGTCATGGTCGACACTTGCTGGATCACCTCAAGATGGTTGTTTATTTCGTGCTGGTTGTCAGGAATGTACAAACAGCATTCTTCTTTGATTAAAGCACACTTACCACCTCTTGCCACTAGGGTGAAATCGAGAGCCATGCGGTTCTGAAGCACCACGGTTCTCATAGCATTCAGTTCATCAGTCACTAATTCAAGAGCAGTAAAAGTTGCATTGCTCATAACTTCGAGAAGTTTAGACAGTTTTCTCAGCTCCCAAATCGATTTCACTGTGCTATATGCAGGGGCTATGCCTGCCCATGATATAATGGTGTCACTCAAGTCCATGTGTGTCAGTTTATCTTTGTTTTTACGGAGTTATGGTTTCTCCATCCTGCTTCGATTCATCCTACTGGATTCTCGGGTCTCTTAATTGGACTTCTAGGTTTACTGCTGACCTCTCTGATGTTTCGAATTTTTCCCTGAGGCAAAGCTGCATTGTGTCGTATGGCCGGAACCAGGTAACCCAAAAAATAACTGCCAGACCAATTCTCAGGTAGCCATTTATATGCTTTTTTCCCACAAACAAAATAACAATTCTCTACTTTAGTATTGATATAAGCTTGCCCTGCATGAAACATTTTCTTATCAATAATAGAAAGCTGCTTTAAAAGAACAGGATTATGTTGTATCTCATCAACATTTCTAAGCATTTTAGTGAAATTTGCATCATAGTTTGTATCACAAATAGTTTTAGTCTTACTGGGTTTAATATAACATTTATAAGAAACAGTCACATTGCAATTGCTCCAACCCACCTGAATAGTGTCATTCTTGTAAAAACATACAATCCCTCTTTGTATAACAGGTAGGTACAATGCTATTTTGTCTTGTGATTTCACAGGTGTAGTATCAAAAATCAAGTTTTCCCAGGTCTCATTGACCCCTAGGGGGACAGTAGTCATTAATAATCCCCCATATGCTGTTGGTATAGCTGTGCAAATGCAGCAGTTCGAAATATTGAAAGTCTCAGCATACACATATTTAATTGCTTGGTAAGTGTTAAAGTTTGGATCCCAGTCTATGAGTAATGCATCACGTTTGATCAGTTCAACTCTTATGGCTGGGAAAAGGAAAGGCCACAACAAAAAGATCAATGTTATCAGTATAGCTATCAGAATAATCATGCAAATTTTCTGAGGTTGTTCTGCATCTCTGTTTACTCTATTCCTGGTCATTTTGTTCTCGTTGTACAACAGTAACAAGGTTTTTGTCCAGTTCAAAGTTCTTAACCAGTTTACAATGTGTCAAATGAATCCAGGACGCTCGCTCTGTGATCTTGACTGCAGTGAGTGTCGACAGTAGTACCTGGTACGGTCCTTCCCACTTCGGAGAACATCAGTTCTTTTTCTTCACGACCTTCACCCAGACCCATGCTCCTGGGACTACTGCTGCTTCCAATGGTCTGGTTTGCTCTTTATCTGAAACAGAATTTAACTGCAAAAGTTTGTTATTCAAAAATCGCCTCATATACCCTTCAAGTGAACTGTCAGCCTCCTGCTCTGCAGGCATGAGAGGTTTCCGCTGAGGTGTATAATATGCCCTCCCAAACAGAATTTCCAAAGGAGTTAATCCTTTTACATTTTGAACAGTTCTCATGCTCAATAGTGCCAGAGGTAGACAGTACACCCAGTTCTTTTGTGTCTCACTAATCAATTTTCTAAGCTTATTTTTCAAAACCCCATTATGCCTCTCCACTAATCCTGTAGATTGGGGGTGGTATGCGCAATGATTTTTCAGAGAAATCCCGAAATAACGGCTGAGTTGTTGTATAGTTTGATTTACAAAGTGTGTGCCATTGTCACTATAAATCTTTTCCGGTATGCCAAATCTAGGAATAATTTCTTTAACAAGGACTTTTGCAACAGTAGCTGCATCTGGATTTTTTGTTGGAAAAGCTTCCACCCATTTGGAAAACATATCTATAATGACAAGGCAGTACTTCTTATTTTCGCATTTGTTCAGCACTATAAAATCCATACAAATAGTATGGAATGGATACGGTGGTGTAGGAAAACTCCCTTACTTAGGTTTTAATGCCCCTTGTGCATGATGCTTTTTACAAACATGGCATGCTGCACAAAACTTTTTTGTGTAGTTTGTAAATCCATACGTCGTAAACACTCGATTCACTAACTGTACCATCCCCCCTGTTGAGACATGGCACTGCCCATGGCTCAACAAAGCTGCATATCTAAACAAGTTAGATGGTAAAATTGGTTTCTTCTCTTTGGAGATGTACAGTCCCTTCTCAAGGATTGCTCCTCATTTTATCCACTTTTGTTTTTCTACATTTGTAGTAAGTGTCTGCATTGTTTTTAACATTTCTAAGTCTAAAATCTCAGATGGTTGTAATTCCTCACTCAAAAGAAATACTTCTGAAGCTGAAGCTGCTTGTTTTGCAGCTGTATCAGCCCTCACATTACCTTTTGAAATTCTATCCTGTTGCTTGTTATGAGCTATGCATTTACAAATAGCTACTTTCTGATGTAACTGAATAGAGTCTAACAAGTCTAAAATAAATTGCGCATGGTTAATTGGTTTACCTGTAGATGTTATCATTCCTCTATTTTTCCACTGCTGCGCAAAAACATGTACAGTAGAAAAAGCATACTGACTGTCAGTAAAAATGTTCACTCTCTTACCTTTTGCCAAGGTACATGCCCTTGTCAAAGCAATCAATTCTGCTGCTTGTGCAGATAAGTTGTGTGGTAAAGACTTTGCTTCTAAAATCTCAATATCAGAAACTACTGCATACCCCACTAGATTCTGTCCTGTAGGACCCCTCCTGCACGAGCCATCCACATAGTGTGTCACCTCAGCATCATCCAAGGGAACATCTGTAAGATCTTTTCTAGGTAGTGTCTTTTGCTCAATCTCCTGCAGGCAGCAGTGTGGTTTGCCATCTGCAGGGGTTGGGAGCAAGGCTGACAGATTCCAAGTTGTGCATCATTCAATTGTCACATGAGGTTGGCTCAACAGTATAGTCATACAGGAAAGATGTCTAGCAGGAGAAAGATATGCTGCTTTTTCTTGCAGTAAAATAACCGCGACTGCATGAGGCACTCTCAATGTGAGAGGGTGGAACAATACTATTGAGGCTGAAGCCTGCACTGCCATTGTAGCTGCGACTACTGCTTGTACACAGTGGGGCAAGGATCACGCCACTGGGTCTAGCTGTGATGAATAGTAAGCTATGGGGCGTTGTTTGTCTCCATGCTGTTGTGTTAACACTGATGTCATATAACCTTGCTTACAATCTACAGTTTGGAAAAATCATTTATGATAGTTTGGTAATCCTAAAACTAATGAAGAAGCTATCAGTTGTTTCAATTTGCAGAAAGCTGATTCTGCTTCTGGTGTCCACTGTAATAAATCTTGTTCTGCCATAGGCTTTTTGAATATCAGGTTGGTCAGCAGAGCAGATTCCAAGGCACAGTTTGGAATCCAACTCCGACAAAAGTTAGTAGTACCCAGGAAGGACATAATTTCCTTCTTGGTAGTTGGTTTCGTGCTTGTAATATTGCTGTTTTTCTGTCTTCATCTAATATTCTGCCTTCTTTGGATATTACATATCCCAGGTATTTTACCTGTTTTTTCCAAAGTTGCAGTTTGTTTTTGTTTACCTTGTGTCCTTGAGTGGCTAAAAATTGTAATAATGCTATGGTATCCTCTCTGCATTCTTGCTGGGTGGGGGCTGCCAGCAGAATGTCATCTACATAAAGTAAAATCTGACTGCCTTTCAGTGGGATAAATCCCGCCAGGTTACTTGCCATTTCTTGAGCGAATATTGTTGGACTTTCACAATATCCCTGTGGTAATCGCGTATATGTATACCGTTTCCCCTGAAATGTAAATGCAAACCAATGATGGCTGTCAGGGTGTATCGGTATTGAGAAAAATGCATTGCTAATATCTACCACAGAAAAATACTTTTGTTGAGGTTTCAAATCATTCAATAAAGTGTGTGGATCTGGCACCATAGGTGCCCTGGGTATAACTGCGTCATTTACAGCTTGTAAATCTTGGACCATATGCCATTCTCCGTTTGCTTTCCTAACAGGAAATATGGGTGTATTACATGGTGAATCGGGAGATTTTATCAAGACTCCTTCCTTAAGCAAGGCTGCTATTATAGGTTTGATTCCTATTTCTGCATCCTTTCTCAAGGGATACTGTCTCTTTTGAGGTCTAAATGCTGATTTTGGCATGATAGTAACTGGTCCTGCTGTACGAATAAGTCCTACATCTGATTTTCCTGTTGACCAGAGAGTCTCTGGTATGTCTTGTAAGGCTTTTTCCTCTTCCTCTAGTAAGAGTGCTACTCAGCTATCCTCACTTGCCTGTGAGTGTACATCTGGGTGTGTCTGCGTTATCCAATTTAGTTTCTGTTTTTGTACTCCCTGTTCGGAAAGTTCTAACTCTGTCTACTTTTCCCACCTTGTGACTTTTTCTCCTAGGTCTACTCACTTCACATTTCTATCTTTAGTTAAACTCACATGTGGTAATTGATTAGATTTGTAAAGTGCTAGGAATTCCTGGGGAAATGAACAGCTTACTACACTGTTTCCTTCTGTGTCCCAGTACAAATTTTGTAATACTAATCTGTTAGCATGGTTTCTAAACAGTTCTTGCTCATATTCCTTATCAGGTCCTGGTTTGCTACAGTAATATAGAGTACAATGCAACAAATGCTGTTTATCAATGTCAAGGGAGGGGGATTTACTGATGGCTACATTCATCAGTTCTTCGGTTAGTGCCCCTGGACCAGTCGTAACTAAGTCCTGGCTGTACCAATAAAATGTTTCACCCTCCGGTCGCACCACAAAAGTATCCATTTGTCGCTGTGCTTCCATACCCTGCATAGTTGGAACTACGGCTATGCCAAATATCTGCATTAGGTCTCTGCCCAAGAGATTCACTGAGCACTTTGCGGAAACAACAATTTTGCTTTTCTGGGTCATCCCTGAAACTGGGTCAGTTATCGCTATGTTGTGGGAGAGTGGCTCTCGATACAGCTGTCCATTAGCTGCTTTCACTAATATGTAGTCAAGTGATTCTGAATTTTCTGGTAGTTTGGAAGGATGTATCAGGGTCCATGAAGCCCCTGAGTCACACAGGAATTTAACTTCCCTCCCCTCTACCAGAAGTGTAACTTCCGGTTTTGTGTCTGCTAAGTAGAGCTCTAGGCTCAATAATGCTAAGTCCAAAATTTCATTTTCTTCATTATCTGTGATTTCATGCACATCCTCTACCTCTTCTGTCATGTCCTCTACCCCTTCTACTACATTTGCACTTGCCTTTTCTTGTTTATTCCTTTCAGTGATTCTTGACTACCATATAGTCAGTCCTCACCCTCCTTGTATTCTATGGTTACCTTTTTATTTTGCCTGCAATCCCTTGCTAAATGTCCCTTTTTTCCGCATTTAAAACATTCACCCCTTTTCTTTCTCTCTTCAAAGTCCTCTGATCGTTTATCAGATTGTTTGTTTCCCTGGGTATTTTTCTTACCCTTCTTCCCAGTTTGTACTACAAAGACTTCTGATCAATCTTCTACTGCAAATAGTTGAGTTTTCTTTTTCTTTTTGCTATTAAAATGCCTTTCGGCATGTCTTGCATATTCAAGTAATGACTGCAATCTACTTGTACGATGATCTACCATGTGCTTTGTAATAAAGCTGCTAATAGGTGCAATACTGCCTTTCAAAAATGCATTCTTTAGCTGTTGCTCATATGGGGAATCGTGTGTTTGGTCTTCAGGTACCTGCATTCCACAATGGTTATTAAAACATTCTAATAATCTGGCATAATATCTATCAACAGTTTCACCTTCTTGTTGTATGCATTGATTAATTCAAGTCCAATCAGCCCTAAGCTTCCATTTCTCAGAGATTCGGTCTGTCAGACCTTTCACTCTGTTGTCCAGTTCTGCGTTAATATGTGGGAGTGGTCTAAGCTCTGCATCACGAGGATTCCAGTTGCCACTGATCATGTGCCAATCTGGACCTACGATTTGTCTAACTACTTTCTCTACTTTCTCTCCATTCAAATGGTAACTTAACCTCATGCCCTGTAAGTCTTCTAAGAATTTTCTAAAATTAACTTTTGGATGGGGAATTCCCTCTGTGGCTTTCCGGATGTCTTCCGGTGTCCACGGTCTATACACTAGAAGACCTGGGTCCTATCCTGCCTGTGGATTTGGTACTTCTATGAGTGGACATATTTCTTCTTCACTCATAGCTTGTGAATTTTTATTCATTTCATACAATTCAATATCCCCTCTTAAGTTGCGTGCTCGAGACCTGGACTCGATAGGATCTCTGACAAATGGTTTTGGTTTTGCAGGAACAGCTGGGTATAGTGGAGGTGGATCAGCTTGTCCACTCACTTCATATTCTGGTAAGGGAAGCGGAGGGGGTGGAGGGGCTGTTGCTATTACCAAGTTATTGTCTTCTTTATCTAAGAACATTGCTTTTGAATTTTTAATCTTTTGTTCCCTGCGGTTTGCTTCCTCAAGCCACCTGTGTGCCTGAGGGACTCCTAATTGTCGTTGATTTTTTAGCTGTCCTTTCGCGTCTGTTTTAAGTTGTTTAACAAGTTTAATAAGTGAAGGTTTATCTAAATTACCATCAAATTTGTATTTATTAACCCATTTTGTATAATACCTAACATTATCGGCACGCTGTAATTGCATGTATTTTGCGTCTTCAGTTAAGGGTGGGTCTTGGGAACTTTTCGTGCACAGATTTCCCATGTTGCCTTAGCTAAGTTAGAAATTGTTACATAACCCTTTTTATCACGTGGTACCACGATTTACACCTTTTCCCAGTTTATCTAGAATAACTGCCTATCTATTCTGTTTCTCTGATCTATGACAAGACAGCAATCTTTTTTGTCCCTGATATGCACATGGAAATCTCCCTGACAAAAACAATAATACTGTAACAAGTCCCTGATCTAAAACAGAAAACAATTCCTCCTTACCTGACTCTCCGTGTGTTGATCCCACCGGAACCTTGACTCGTCCTCCAATTACAGATCAGAAACAATGGCTGGCTTCTTTTGAACGACAACTCAGTCGGAGGTCTTTCAAAGCAGAAGAACCGATGTGGCTACTTCTCCGTATGGGTTCATGCCACCGGGCCCAATTCTGACCTGAGCTAGAGTGAGAGATATGTTTCCGGCTCGAAGGACCAAACTGTCAAAGGAAAAATATACTTTAAAAATGATCAATACACGGTAGGTTCAGGTTAAGTCACTTTAATCTTGCAGCAAGGAGACAAAAATGTGCTAATACAGAGTGTGTCTAACTAGAATCAGGAAATGCAGGCATTTTTATACATTTTCTAATAAGACATTGCCTACCAAGCTGACGTAGTAAATCACAAGTTTTAACATCATCATTTCGTACTGCTTGTTTATATGATTTTCTGCTTGTACTATCAATTTTTGTGAGAAACTTCCTAAGAAAAACAAAGTGGCCTTGGCTACCACCAGTTAGATATATGCAATGTTACCATTCAAGGTACTATGACTAATTTGAGCACAAAGCAAGTATAGATTATAGTTCATTTTTCCAATAGTCCTTTGTCTATGTTATCTCTAACTTCTGCAGCTGTACGTGTTCTCATACTTGGAACAGAGCTGATTGTTTAAAATCATTACATTACAGAATATAGCATTGTTCATTCTTTGCTTCCTGACCTAGCAGATAATCACCTGCTTCTCAAGTACCTTTCCAAAAGGCATACACATGAATATTGCTGTGCTAGCAATTACTAGATCAGAGGGCATCTTGCAAGTTTCAGAAAGCACACTGCAGTTTCAAAAGCATCTTTTAGTCTCATATGAAATTCAGCTGTATATAAAATAGTGCGTATAAAATAGAATGAAAAACGTATTAACTCATTTAGTTTCTAATTAGCATTAAGCACACACATTAATACATATTTTTCTGACAGGTTTATGTTTTTTTTTTTTTATTATTACTTTGATTTTTGTAAGATGCTTGAATCAAACAGTTTGTTAAAAATAATTCTGAATGTAGGTTATGCTAGTCAGCTAACCTAGATGTAATGTTAGCGTGTGCCAGGGTGAAAGGAATAGAATCTCCACAGCAGCTGTTTTCTATGAGAGAGTAGAGTTCTCATAACAGCTTTCTGTGACTTTTAAAAAATTCTGCAATAAAAGCAGGTTCTGTGTCAGTTAAAGCTCAGTAGTAGTAGTAGATTTCATAGTTGTTCAGTAGTTGTTGTTTAGTAGTCAGTTATTGTTTTCCAGATCAGTAGCTATCACTCAGAGTATTCCGTAGCTGTTCTGCAGAAATAGTAGGGTTTGCTTTTCTAGTCACTGAGGACCAGACAACAGTCTGAACAGTGGACATATATTCTTATTTAAATAATAAATAAATAATAAATATTTAGCTTGCAGAAGTAAGAGCATCATCTTGCTTTGCTGAGTTATTTATATTAGACAGGGACAGTTGATCTTTAGATAGTTAGGGAACTATAGTTAGAGTTTTTCTACAATCAGTATGAAACCTATCCTACAGTGTTATTTTCATAATTCCTGTTTGTGAAACTCTGTGGTTTATTGGAATCAGTTATTCAGTGTATGTATGTTTTAAGCCATTCTATTTACTGAATATTTTACTACCTTTTATTGTGGCTGGTTATTTAGAAAGTATTTTTAATAAGCTGAATGTTTATGCTTATTGTGATAACACCAGGGCTAATCTGAAAAGTCTTACTGCTTGGATTACATGCTACCCTTTATATCAATATTTATCTTACCAAATATAATTGACCACCCCTTTTGAATGGTATGGTGGTATTTGAGTGGTGGTAGCAGTTACCTTGTAATTTGAAAAAGAGGACATAGCAGATAAAGCGTTGCCAGTCTTTCCCAAGAGTGTTTCTATGTGTGAATATCACATATTTTTGAGTGAGTGTGTCAAATACCTATTACTGGGACAGCACTTTGCAGTGATCAGTGTGAAAACTCATTTGGGGACATGGAGTGAACCAAATAGTACAGTCTCAGGTTTAGAGTCTGTTCTCTGTGTGCTCTTAGGGGAAATTGTGTATTTTTATCTCTGCTTTCAGTGACACTGTCTTACCGGAGACAGTGGTGAGGACTGAGGCTCCTTAGTTACTGCCCCGGGTTTAAGTGAGTTTGTCCCATTGGCCACCATAATCGCCAGAGTCTGCCAAAACTCTGACATCAAGTGGTAAGAGTCCTATACTTCCACTGTCAGGATCACCTGTAATAATAAGCAACACACATGTGAATGAAAGGGCTCTGTCTCATTCAGACTTTCCCAGTAAAGAAATGATAAATAAATAAAATTAATACCTATAATAACTATTTAAAACAATTTATATGATAAACTAACACTGGTCACACTATCACAAATGGTGCAGCAATATGCACAACACTCATCACACTCAACTCACACATACAGATAAATGCATATCTCTGACAAATTTTCATGAATAATCAAATAAAAATGTTTTACTTATCATGTGCAGGTGACTCGACAAGTAGTAGGGATGATGGTCCTGAAAGAAATGAAGCAAGGTAAGGATGCAATCACCACATTCAATGACATGCAATTCACATAAATGATCTTTTGAAATGTAATTATACAAAACTAATTTTTCAACATGCAATTATACAAAATCAGACACATATAAAACAATTATGTCCAAGTTGCTGTGTATTTTACAATAGGTCTAGAAATATAACATGACCATGTAACATAAAAGTCAGAATTGGATCTAGCAATGGGAACTGTTTTCGGGGAATGTTCAACTTTGGGGACATCTGAGACATCATCAGGAATGAGAATGGATACTGTGACATTTTCTTCAGTACAAACATTATCTGGGTTGCTCTGAGATCTAGAGTCTGTATCACAGGTACAATGCTGCGATATCCCTTCTGATACAGAAAGATGTCTGTGGTTTCTCCTGTACTCTGTAGCCTCAGATTCCACTAAATAGGATCTCAGCTCAGTACATATACCTCTCATTTGACAAGTTCAGTCAAAGCCTTTCGCCATTTGCATCCTCACTGTCTTTCCTTCTTTTAACGGATAAACAAATCTGCTCATTTTATCATAGCTGGACTTCTGAGAAGAATGTTTTTTAAAAAGTTGGGCTTTGATTGCTCTGTTGTTTTTAGCATTAGGCACCAACAAACTAGAAATGATAGGCAAGGTTGTTCTGGTCTGCCTAGATAGACGTCTCTGAGCAGGTGACCCTAGTTGGTTGTCAACGGGTATATTTCTGAGACTGAGTAAATTCAAGAAGATATTGGTATTGTCACACTTTAAAATCTTCAGTAATTGCTTTGCACTCTGTACTGCATGTTCAGCAAGGCTGTTGGACTGTGGATATTCAGGACTGCTAGTAACATGGATAAAGTCCCATTCTTTAGCAAATCTCTAAAACAATTGACTGGTAAACTGAGAACCATTGTCAGAAATAACTTTGTGGGAATACCATGGACTGAAAAATTATGTTTCATCTTAGTAATAACAGCACTGGATGTCAGGTAGCAAATCAATCTCAAACCAGTTAAAATAAGAGTCTCTCAGCACTAAGTGATGTTGACTGTTCCACTCAAATATGTCAGCTGCTACTGTTGACCAAGGTAGTTCAGGAATTTGGCTTAGTTGAAGCGGCACTTTTTGCAAATCTGGCATAGTACTGTTGCACACGGAACAAGAAGAAAGCACTTTATCAATGTCTTTTGCTAGAGAAGGACAAAATACTAATCCAACCATCCTTCATTTGGTTGAATCTAAACCTGGGTGGCCACAATATATTCACGTTGTAAGGAAGTAGGGACAGCAACTTTTGGACCTTTGAAAATGATACCATCTTCCGTCAGCATCTCATCCCTGTATGGAAAATGAGGTTGCACTTCTGGCGGTACACTAGATTGCTTTGACGGGCATCCTGCCTTAATGAAGTGGATGAGCTTTTACAAAATTGGATCAGTCTTTGTATGATCTCTCAGCTCATCAAATCTCATGGTAGAAAACGTATGCACTTCCATGACATTAAAGTCAACATTATCTGCATCAAACTGTTCCATGGTATTTCTAGGCGATCTGGATAAAGTATCAGCCAGATAAAGAAGTTTACCTTTTGTATAGACCATTTTGAAATTGTACATTTGCAATTTGAGCACCATTCTTTGTAGTTTTGCTGGAGCAGAATGCATAGGCTTCTTTAAAATAGTGACTAGAGGCTGATGGTCAGGTTCTGTCTGGATAGCTCAGACATAAATATAATCATGGAACTTCGAACATGCGAACACAATTGCCAAAAGTTCCTTCTTAATTTCAGCGTACTGCATCTCAGTTTGGGTAAGAGTTCTAGATGCACAGGGAACACAACTGCACCAAGACCAAACTTTGAAGGGTCACAGGAAGGAAATAATGATTCATGGACATCATAGTATCTTAATGTAGCTAGGTTAGCAATTTGCTGTTTGAGGATATCAAATGCTCTCTGGTGTTGTTCTAACCATGACCATGCAACATTTTTGCATGTCAGTGCTCTCAAAGGCGCGAACTCACTAAAGTCAGTAATACATTTGTTCAAATAGTTAACCATACCAAGAAAACACTGTAAGGCTTGCACATTATCTGGAGCTGGCATCTCAAGAATGGCTGCTTGCTTAGAAGAATATGGTCATAAGCATGTACTGGTAAATCATCTTCTGATGTGGGGGGCAAATACCCTCACTTCTAAACTCATATATAACAACTCTAAGACTGGCATACCTTGAAGAAATGGGAATATTTTAAGAAATGGCAATCTTGGACTTAGTATATGTATGTCCAGATTTATGGTCATTCAGTCTGTACATTCTGGGACTCTGCATTGCGAGTCATGACATTTTATATAGCTATGGCCAAGGAGCATTGCTGTTTTTTGAATGATCAATGAGAGGTTAATATTATACAGGCATCTCTGCAGAAGTGCTACATCACATTGGAGTAGGGTATTGATTTCATTAACAGAATTACTGTTTATTGTAACAGCAATGTCTGCACAAAGTATATAATTCACAGGAGATCATTCATTAATTCAAGAAAGTAGGGATCCTAAGACTGATCCCTGTGGAATTTTAGTGTCAGTGATGGCAATGGCTATATTTATGTTGCTAGCTGAAACAGTATATTCTCTATTAGCTAGGTGGTCTACAAATCAAGTAGTGACTTCAGATCAAAATTTGCTATTTTGCTGTTTTTGCAGAAGAATGGGATAATTGATAATCTCAGAGTCTCTTTTTAGGGCTGCAATAATAGCTCCTGTTAACTGATGTTTTACTTTATTGTTTTATATATCATTTGTTAGACAATAAATGACAGTTAGATTACTGTGTTTGGGTGAGAATCCATTTATCCATTTGCAAGGATATCATATCTTCATATATAGTCTATTTATGAATGAGTTTTCTGGTAGTTCTGCTAGTCAGTCTATCTTAACACTTCGGGAAAAGTTGTTTTGTAATTTAAGATTTGGGATTTTAAGCAAAAGATGTATAATGGCATGTCTAAATGACCGTGCTAATATTTTATTTTGTCATCAATGAGAGAGTGGAAATAAATGGGAGAGGTTTATACAGACTTCCCCTATTGTTTCAAAACTAGCAGGGGATGATGCGGCAAAAGTAGTTATAATAGCGGTCTAAATGCAACAGTAGTTCTTTAACTTCTTTATTGGTGAGAGCTTTAAAGTAAAAGGAAGTAAAAATGATTTTTTGCAAGGGTTTTTGCCCTGAGAGGGTAGAGAAAGATTAATAAAATATCTAGAAAAATATAAAATAAAAAAAGCCCCAATACAAACATGGAATCACCGATTTAATAGCACAAAACACAGAACACAGAAATCCCAAAGACTGAGTGCTTTCACCATATAAATGGCAGCCATGTTTTTTTTTTATTTTATACTTCTCTGTTTTTTGCTTTGTTGGAAGATTTGGTGTTTTTTGTAATAAAATATCTATTTGGTTTCTTTGAGGGTTTGGTGTTCTTAATGTGTTGCATTTAGCAAACATACATCAATTTGTGTACTGCCATTTGATTTGGGGGAAATCTTAGCAGAGGCTAAGTTCTTACTTGTTTTCCAGAAATGTTTGGCTTGACTGACATGTATCTATTGTGCTTTCCTACAGCATGAGTTTTTTTTAATTTTTTTGTACTTATTTTAATTTTTGATCATAGTTTCTTTATTGGTTGGATCTATTTTTATATGTTCATAGGTGGTAATAGGTTAGCTATACTTATGGGCCATTTTAAACCTAGCCAGTTTCCTTTTTTGTGCTCAAAATAACCTATCCTATTTTGTTATAGATTGGTCTTACCTATCCCAGGGACAATAATTAAATACTAACCCTAACAAGGAAAAACTGAAATCATATCATAACAATTTTGGGGGGACCCTTGCATGGGATCAACCATATAGGAACTGCCTCTGTCCATTAGCAGTACAGGGGCCAGTTCTGGGATAAATTTTCAGTTTCTCATTTGTAAATTTAAGTTGCACATGAAAATGGACAGGGACCTTGTTTTATGTGGATGGGGAGTCTGTTAATGGCAAATCTGTTATCAGAACACCTTGCTATAATTATAAGAGCAGACTATGTATGAGTGTTCCCTGTGTTTGTACCTTTGTACCACCATTATGTATGGTTTGGCCCATAATGTCCTGTGCTAAGAGATTGAGAGCCAAGTTGTCCCATAATGTCCTGTGCTAAGAGATTGAGAGTCAAGTACATGGAACATCATATATACAATATAATCAACATTGAGTGATTGCTGGATGCAATATGATCTGAATGATAGTGTGTGTGTGTGTGTGTGTGTGTGTGTGTGTGTGTGTGTGTGTGTGTGTGTGTGTGTGTGTGTGTGTGTGTGTAAGGATGTAAGAAACAGGGTAATATTTCAAATAATAAATGTCATAACAGTCAGTGGTCTCATAAGGGAAATCAAACATATCTAAAAGTATGTAGTTGTGGTATGTTTTGTTATATTATCAGTGAAGTTACTAATGTTCTTTTGTCTCACCCACTCCTTCTCTTCTTTTACTTTATCAGTATATTTACTATTATGATTTGTTTTTATATTATGTGTTATTACTTTGTATGTTGGCCTTGTGTATAATTTAATTTTGCTTTGCAGTTATAAAAGCTTTCATTTACATTATTTATTGTTGTGTTCCTCATTATATTATTTTCAGTTTGTTTGCATTACTCATTATTGCTTTGTCGTATATTATTAATTACATTTGTTTGGGTTATGTTTATTTTTCCTTTATGTTTCAATTTTATTTACCACAGCTTGACAAGGTAGACCAGTTTTCAGTGATCCACCTACTTTGGCTCCCCCTGCCAAGGCACCAGGAGCGAGCATGTCTGTTTACAAAAAAAAAAAATTGTCCCTTACATAGCTCTCCATTTCCCACATGTGTCCACACACTTAAGTTGGTTCATTTGGCTTGACAACACACATATGTTGCTGTCACTCCTCTCTTTGGGGGAGATGGTCCAAATTCAGCTAAAAATCTTTGCAAATCCGTAGTTGTTGCTGTTGAAGAAATGGATAGGTATGGTTCTTTCCTACACCCTTCCTGCACACTCCTACCTTCATTTCACTGTTTTCCCCCTGCTTACACCACGTTTCAACACTGTCCTATTTTCTTTTCTTTAAAGAATTATTGCATAATGCTGCACTATGCACAACATCACTAAGCTATGCTAAAATGGCTGTGTATTACTACATGTATTTGAAAGCATAGTAATAATGTTCAAAAAGTGCAACTATGCCCTATTTTGAACCGAGTATTATTTCACTTGAACAACAATGCATCAACCTGCCAAACCACACAGCAAGTTAATTAGCACTGGTGTTTTAAGCAAAACATAGCAGTTATATTCTCATCATTAGGCATGTTTATGCAATGCTGCACATCATGCCATATCGCACAGCAACTCTGCTAAAAGATTAATGAAAAAATAGGAATTTAACTGGGACTCTGGTAGAGAAATATATCACTATAAAGCCATACTCATACTAATAGATGTAAGTGACTTGTATAGCATTAGGTAAATGTGCAATTACATGTACAACATGTAAAAAATAGACCTGCTATAACACTGGTTCTGTAGCTAAACTGTTAAATACTTTGAAAACATTAATTTTTGGTTCACATGGTCATGGGTTTAAATACAGCTTTGTTTAGCATTTAAAATACATGCAGGAGCGGCCTTAGGTCAACTGGTGCCCTAGGCAAAAGGTCTCCATGGCGCCCCCCCACTACACCACCCAGTGCCCCCATCCTGGTCTACCTACACCAAATATAGTGGAAAAGCGGCCCTGCCATAATGAGTTGGCCTATGCCTAAGGCCGGCTATGAATACATGTATGTGTACATCACCATTATAAATTGTGATATGTATGACGGTATAATAATTCATAGGATTTTATGTGATTTTGGCCATTAGCTTAGTAATATACTATGATCCTATGAACATTTCACATGTCAATATTGCTGTCATTGACATGAGCTATGTTGAGGTGTGGATGTATGGTATGTCTACAAGAGGGTATTACAATCTGTGATGTGAGGTACAGCTGTATCAATATGCCTCCTAAAAACTGTTGACGTGGGATGTCACTATATATATATATATTGGCTTAGGAAGGGTGTGCTTTCTTAGTGGAGCAGATCAACATTTTAGGCAGTTTTCATTCGACCATTACACTGACACATGTGGTATGGCACAGGTCTGCATCTACTTGCCATCATTAAATGCTCTATGACATGCATCAGTATAAATTCATGCTGAGTGCATGGGCACATAAGTCTTGCTTCATCCACATGTTGCAATGCTGTGATATACACAAAACTATCACATCTTGATTCAATTACAACCTTATGTAATTAATTGTATGGGCAAACTGTGTTGCTGTTCCCAGGAATTATTGAAGTAGTCACCAGCACCATAATGTGACTATCAGCATTTGTGTCAGTAAATGTTCTGCATGAGCCACAACCAACCCATTGGTTATATGTGCTTATATGGTATCAGGACACTCAAACACAGCTTTCCAATGAAAAAATGTAAGCACATATTGTGTAATTGATGTAATTATGTGATATTGATCCAGTTGCATGAGTGTGTCAACAGTACCACTGTGTGACATGATGCATAACCAAGGTCGCATTTAGCTCCATATGTCTATATGAAAAACAGATGACTTATTAAAAAAGTGTGAAATGTTATGGGGAGTGTACAACTAACAAAAGAACTGTTTGTGTATGACACCAGTCATAATCAACTGAAGAAAATAGACAATCTGCTAAATGACAGTTTGTCCCACACATCTCCCCCTGTTGCCACTGGCCATCAACTAAAGCATACATGTAAACATCAGGAAAGCAGGTCATCTGTGCACTCTCTAATTCTAGAAACACAGAATCAATGTGCTCTGACAACTTCTTATGTTGCCTATACCATTACGTAAAACTTGACCTAGCAGACAAAGTTGGATCCCCACTTAAACACAGTCTGTGGACAGCCTATGTTTTTGCAGAAGGATGAAGAGCAACAGTCACCCATCTGAACCACCACCTGATGCAGGGACTTACAGACATAATCCTGACTCTCCTCGTCTGTGAGGCAAACAGGCGACTTATCATGGACCTTAACAAAAAGAACACAGGAATCTTCCCACTGTACCAAACCCATGTTAAATTTGTTAAGACCACATCATGTCTATTAAACCTGTTTGACATCTTCAAAAAGGTCTCCAAGGGCATACTTGATGAAAAAAATGATATCCTGTATAATTTGATACAAACACATAATGGGGTATTACAAAGAAAATATCTCAAGTGGGCATCACCAAGTAGGTCACCAAGTGGATAGACAAATGGATCACATACAGGACACATAATGTTGAAGTGTGTGAAGTCAACTCTAGCTAGAGCCCAGTGGCAAGGTCCATAACTCAGCATTCTGTACTACGCCCTTTCCTGCTCAGTATTTAAGTCTCATAAGTCAAGACAAACTTACACATCCTTTGTCTAATCAGGTTTGTGGATGACTGAAAGTTGTGGATAATCACTGAATCCAATAATGCTACTGATAAAAACACACAGAGGATTGTTGCCAGAGCCATGGATACACAGTATATGAACAAAAATCATGATTATTTCCTTTATGGGTCAACTTATCCACACCCCCACTAGGGGCAGCAAAATCCTAGACCTGGTCATTACCAACATGGGTGACCGGTGTTCCACACCAAATGTCAGTTCCTCGTTGGTCAGATCCGACCACAAGCTAATCACCCTAGACATCCACATCCTGCCCCCATTAGGGGTACCACTGTACAAAATGTCTCCAAAGCCAGCTTCATGCTTCTTAAGACAGAAGGGCAAACTTCACCACACCCATGCAGACGGACAATAGAGGTACGACTGCTGAATCCTACACAAATGCACTTTATAAGCACTTACACGAGTTCATGGATCGTGCTATCCCTAAGAGAACCAAGATGCTATCCTCCAAAAAAGGAAGCCAGTCTGGTGGTCCTCTGCCATAAAAAAACTCTACATCAGAAGAAACAAACTGTTGCAAAAAAAGAGTAAAATCCCATGATTGCAGGAACTCCCTGGTCAGCCTCAGTAAGAAGCTGAGATCCCTCATAAAATCCTCCAAAGCTAGTTACTAAAACAAAATCACCACTGATTCTAAAGATGACCACAAAATATTCTATAGCTATGTCAAGAATCTCAATGGCAACACTCAGATGTGCTCTGAGTAACAGCACAATGGCATGAAATATACAGAGCCAAAGCCTAGAAGCAGAACCAGCAGCCAGTAGTAGTAAAAAATCCTTTAATATTACGAATCGTCACAGCTGTGACGATTCGTAATATTAAAGGATTTTTTACTACTACTGGCTGCTGGTTCTGCTTCTAGGCTTTGGCTTTGGATTACTTGGTTTGCTCATTATTTTTGGTCATGAAATATACAGAACCAAATGATATTGCCAACATCCTGACAGATAGCTTCAGTGCTAACTTTACCTCCCTCTCACCCCCTATAGGGCCCATCTCTATACCAGAAGAATGCAAAGTTCCTGTAATCACGGCTGCACAGATAAAAAACACACTCTCCAAAGCTAATAACACGGCACCCATGGGACCTGACAACATCCCAGGCTGCGTTCTACATGAACTACAGAATGAACTGGCACCCCACCTAAGCACCATATTCAGTCATAACCTCACCTCAGGCTTTGTGCCCACTGAATGTCACACAGTAACGGTTATCCCACTCCAAAAAGGTGGTGCCACCACAAACCCCGGGAACTACTACCCCATTATCCTAACAAGCCTGGTCTACAAGGCCATGGAACGTATCATCATGGAACTTATAAACAAAGTTATTGGTAATCTCTAAACTCTGGACCCCACCCAGTTTGGGTTTGTAAAAGGCAGATCATATCTCTTAAACCTGATAGATTTCTTTGAAGCAGTCAACAAAGCCATAGACGAGGGTAGGGTGGTTCACACAGCCTATCTAGATCTCACCAAGGCTTTTGACACCATCCCCCACTCTGAAATTATAGATAAACTCACTAAACTAGGGATTGGTATAAATCCCTTTGTCACAAGATGGGTTGGCAGCTGGCTCACTGACAGAACCCACATTGTGAAAGTAGCAGACTCCAAATCTGACTTCAGACCAGTGACAAGTAGAGTATCACAGGGTTCAGTTCTGGGTCCTCTCCTGTTTGGTATCTACTTTTCTGAAGTACAGAATAACACAGAAGGTCTTTGGCTAATAAAATTTACAGATGATTGCAAACTATGAGCCATAACTGAAACTCCTAATGATGTGGACATCCTACAAAAGGGCCTCACTGAGACAGATGCCTGGTGTCAAAGCCATGGCCTCAAGCTCAATGCCAAAAAGTGCATTGTCATCCACTTTGGTAAAAACTCTGTACCCATGAGCTACCACATAGGTGGTAGTCTACTTAACACTGAAAGTGTGGTAAGAGACCTTGGGACACAGGTGGACAGTAGTCTCTCCTTTGATAATCACATCGCCACAGTAGTCAGGAAATCCTTCTATGTGGCACACCTCATCACAAAAGGTTTTTCATCCAGGAAAAAAGAGGTCATTGTTCCCCTCTACTCATCACTCATTAGACCCATTATAGAGTACAATGCCCCTTTTGGTATGTACCTCACAAGAGATCTACAACAACTGGAAAGGCCACAGAAATACCTCACAAAGAGGATTACCGGCCTCAAACAGATGCCCTACGCAGACCATCTCAAAAAACTCCAGCTTTACTCCATCACATATCGCCTACTCAGAGGCGATCTCTGCCTAACATACAAAGCTATGTCAAACCCAAAGTTGTTGGACATGCTTCACTTAAAGAAATCCCAATCCCTCTGAGCTACACTCTCGAGGGACCTAAACCTTGTCACCACAATAAACAGAACATGCTAGAGGGATAGATTCCTATCCCAGAGACTTCCCATACGCTGGAACAAACTGCATATCGATATCAAACAAAGCTCCTCATTAGCACTCTTCAAGAAAAATCCTGATGACTGGATGGGAGATAGGAAATTCACCCCGGGGATCACTTCTGTGGCTCTACTCCAAAAATGGCACAGGAAAATAATTTTCTTGGGTGGCAAAAGACAGGGTAACTTTTTGGCTACACTTATACAGGCCATAGGGCCAATAGCCTAGTACCTACATATGAACCTATGAAAACAAATACACAAGCTAATTACAATATAGACAGCACATACCTATGAGCATTCCAAGTGGTACATGACCTGGGTACTCAGGTAGATAGTAAGTGGAATTCCCACCAACGTGTGATCACAATGGTGGCAAATCTCTTGTATGTAGCACAACTCCTGAGTATGGGCATGTCATCCACATTAAAGGACATTATAGTCTCATTGTTCTCAGCCCTCATCACACCAGTAACAATTTACACTTTTGCATGTACCTCACCACACATTTTCCAGGGATGATTTTCTCAAGTGTATCACTTTTGCCACAGTGAGGTCCTACTCATCCTATCACCCACCATACATATGTATTCTTTGCAATGCATAAACTTTAGGAGTTGACAGTGCAGACTTCCTTTCAAGGTGTTATACAAGATGCATGTGCGATACATGTTCCTGTGATGCAACCAGTAAATATACAACTCACTGACAACATTGATGGCATGGTTTACAATCTTGTAGGTGTGTATGGTGACATATCTATTTATATATATATATATATATATATATATATATATATATATATATATATATATATATATATATATATATATATATATATATATATATATATATATATATATATATATATAAATAACTATTCACTGAAAGCACATTTCACTGAAAGTCAAATGACTGTTCACAAATCACTGAAAACTCCATTCACTGAAACACATTTCACTGAAAGTTATATATGGCCTTTTCCCCACTGTTGTGTGAAACTGGAGTTAGTATATATATATAGTAAGGGGGGGTGTGGGGGTGTAGCCCCCCACATACTTTGGATATATATTAAGTTCAGAAAAGAGTAATTTATTGGAATTGCAAGTATCCATGCATATAATTCAAAATATTTAAAATATGTGGGGGGGCTTCGCCCCTCACACCCCTTACTATATATACTAACTCCAGGGTTGCACAACAGTGGGAAAAAGGCCATATATAACTTTCAGTGAATTGTGTTTTCAGTGAATTGAGCACAGTCAAATGTGTTTCAGTGAATAGTCCTAGACCCATATATTTCAGCTTTTCCCTGTTAGGGGTCGCCACAGCGGAATTCCGGTCCACTAATGATTGGCAGTAGATTTTTACATACTGAGTTGCCAGCCCTGACGCACAACCTTCAATGAAGGTACGCCCATTCACGCATGTCTCCACACAGAAGACACTTTAGCTGAGTATCGAACAGGACAACATCTTACTGTGAGGCGATAACACTGCTGCAGCACCACCACTGCATTTATATATATATATATATATATATATATATATATATATATATATATATATATATATATATATATACACACATATATATGGGTCTACTTTAGAACAACAAAAACCCCACTTTCCTGAAACGCATATCACAGAGACGAAAGCATCAACAGCACCAACACACCGACATCCCAGAACACAGACTAACCACTCCAGGTAAGTAACTGCTTGGCCATCCTGTTGAACTTTGCCCCTTCCCTCCACGGTAGTGCGATCTCAGAGTTGATATATTTAGTTAGTGGGGGTGTGGAGAGTGCAGCCCTTCACATGAGTGGGTTTGGTTTTCTTCCTTTAATGTGTTTGTGTTGGAAGGCCGAGTGGTTACTTACCTGGAGTGGTTAGTCAGTGCTCTGAGACGATGTGTTGGCGCTGTAGGTGTTTTCGTCTCTGTGATGTGGGTTTCATCTAAGTGTCATTTCTTTGTTCTAAAGTAGACCCATATATGTGTGTGTGTGTGTGTGTGTGTGTGTGTGTGTGTGTGTGTGTGTGTGTGTGTGTGTGTGTGTGTGTGTGTGTGTGTAGGTCATGCAAACCTCTCAACTAGCAGGGATTGCTTTTAATTTAAACTACAGGTATAACAGTGTCCCTCTTGACACATCTAAAAAGTGGTCATTTTTGAGGAAGGTGTCCTTGATTCCCCTTATAGATTACTGACAAATTATAACAGTTGTACAAGTGTGTTCATGCAGAACAGATGTAATAGCTCACAATCACATAATTTCTGTCAGTGACACAATTAATGGTGGTATTATTCTGATAATGTTCATGACTATACATGCTTCTGTCTACTGGTCTCCATGAGTCTGTTGCTATGTGTCCCAATTTGTTGAAAACTATGCTGACATTACCGTCACATCTAATGAAATCCTTTAGCACAACTTCCCAATATGTACATAACCCCTGTTATATATACCACCCTTGATAAATGTTCTCTCCAGTGAACATGTCAGAGTAGTTATATCACAACCAATCATCTCCATGGATATGTGACCTTGTGTGATAGTCACATAATATATAATAACTGTGTGATGATTTGAAAATACCCACACAAGAAGTGTAAATAGTATTGCATGCTGTAATATGTATATATGCGATTACTGTTCATGCTACAATTGTCTTATCTTTGGGGTAAAGGTACTATGGCCTTATCTGGTGTATATTGCCATGTTTCACTTATCCTCTTCACCTTTCTTCATTCCTACCATTCATGTGTGTGGCCCTTTTCAATGCACACACTTCCCGAGACTAGTATATTTATAATATAGTCTATGTACCTTTGATGATCACCACCAAATCCTTTATTTCAGTATGCCTAAAACATGTCTGTACTGTACTTTGCACTGACTACACTTTCCTAGAATGTGTTAGAATTGTATGCATTGCCTTAAATTACACACTAGTAGTCATTTTGGCTGTCCGTGCAATCTCGCAGAACAAGTTTGCTCTTAAGTAAATTTGTCTGCTTGTCTGAATGTGTTCATGCTGGTTTATGTTTTTCTGGCTGGTGACACTGTTGCTGGCCATGAAACCACCCTTGTGTCCATGTAAGCATGATGCATGACACGCATATTTTATTAGCACTACTGCTTAGCACACAAACATGTAAACTCCATGTATGCTTCACACTAAGTCTACACAGAGTTTATTGAATCCCCGGGAAAGTGTTCATATCAAGCACTGCAAGTAATATATTAGTCAAATGCACCATTTGTTGCCATTAATTTAAATGAGAAACAAAGACTCTTGTGTCTTTTACAAAGCTATTAACATAAAACAACAAAGGTTGTAAAGTATTCTCCAAATAAACAGAAGTAGGTTGTGTAATCCAACCAGATCCAGATACTATAGGTTTCATAGGGTCCTGATATAATTGCTTATGGATTTTAGGTAATCCAGAAATTATGGGTATAATAGGTTAAGCAGCATTCATAAGTGCATAAATATCTTATGTAATATACTTATTAACATGCAGATCATATAAATTGTTTATGAGTCTATATATCATTCACTGAAGAAACACACTATCAATAATATAAAGGTGGCTATTAGATAAGAGATTAATCATACTTGTATTGTAATCAGCTCTGTTCAAAATGACAATTGCACCTGCCTTATAGGCTTGTTTAATAACTATATCATTATTATCTTTCAGTTCTTTCAAGGTTAAAGATGTATCTCTCGTCAAATTATAATATCAAGTTCCAAACTTGTCATCAAATAAATCTTATGATTGACACTCACACATATTCTGAAAATCCATAACTAGCATCTGACTGACAAAAATGTGCATCTTCACATACATGTATTTTACCAGTAAATAAATAATAATTAGTAATAGTAAATAATCACATTGATTACAATCATACACAAATGTGATCAAAAATGTAAAAAAAAAAAAAATTGGTAAAAGCCTTAATGCTGATATCTATGCATAATTTTAGCTTCAACATCTTAGCACATAGAGTAAAATTGAAAAAAATAAAGTTTAAGCCCAAGTTTAAAAGGATGTAAAACTGAAGTTTAAAGTGTAGATTAAACTCAACATGTACTTTGGTGAGTGCATTAAAAATAGAACATGAGCAGTAACATGCAGACTGCTGAATAGTTTTACCAGGAGCCTTAAATGAGGAAGCAGGGGTACAGATTGTGGAGTGATAGCATTTTGATCTAGACCTATCACAAACAGGTGTAGGAAAGAAAAAAAACAGAACTGGTCTCCAAGCTGCACCTTCTTTCTTTGACTTGAAATCATCCTTGAAAAAAATCTTTTCCCAGCATAGAAAGGAGGAACTGATTAGATGACTCCCTGAGACAGCATGTGTTGAAGGACAATGGGAATAAAGGAATGTGGTCTGGTGCATATGGAATTACCCCTGGAAATGAAGGATTTCCTCTTGCTGCTATCTGTAACCTAGATGAACGACCTTCAGAATCCATTTGTCTGAGGTGATGTGCTGCCAAAGAGCAAAGTGGGGATTCAGACTTTCTGGAAAGGAAAAGGGACAGCCAGGATGGGATGTGGGACAATGTCCCTGAAATAGTAATTTTGACTTGTTAGACTGTCATTGGTTTTGAGGGGTTTATCAATTCTTTTTGAACCCCCTCCCCAGCTATTTCTTCTTTAATGTCTGTTTACCATCATTTTGTCAAGACTGTTTATTTAAACTAACATTGGATGAGGGGTTACAGAATCCCTTAGAAAACTTGAACAATGAGGGCTAAGCAATCTCAAAGATTCTCAGAATAAATTTAATAGTCTAGCTGGATACATATCCATTTTCAGTAGAGGCCCGGGAGAAAAGCTCCAAACATCCCTTTCATGACACTTTTTTCATAACCTCTGCAACAGATGAGTCAAAAACTAAATCTCCATCTGAAGGAGAATTTAAAATCTCATTTTTCACTTCATCTCAGATGTTTTGAGAATGCAGCATGTATCTGTCCCTTCATTTTCCTGTCCAGATTCAGAATCTTGAATCTCTTCAAGGAAAAAGGTATCCCTCTTTCTTTGATCAAAAGACACCTTAAAAGAAGGATCACTAGTCTGAATTAAACCCTGAGCCAGACACAGTAAATAGCTATTGTCTTAAGAAATCTGAGAAGGAGTAGATAGCATTTACTTTTCTGTATCTTTTTGACAGGAATTATAGGGCTAGCAATGTTATTAATGGCAGCAGCAGCTTCCACGGGGATGGGCACAACATTCTGACTAAAGAGGAAGGCCTTCCTCTCCCAGGACTGACAAGAATGGCTCTCCCTTGCTCTCTGAGGGTACCCCAACACACACACAGAAAACAGTAAATAGCACTTTAAAATACTTAGAGCCAAAAAGCAATATAAATGCAAATGCCCCACAGAAAAAAAGAGGTTTTCAATTTCTTTGAACAATTTTTAAACCTGACAGGAAAAAAAATGCACTCCTGTTTTAAATGTAGTTAAGTTTCATGACAGTCTTAAGAATGCAAACTCCTAAATTAAAAATAACTTTCCTAAATGGGAAAGTAAAATAAAACATCAATGTTTACTTGAGGAAGGTTTTGCCTAAAATGGAACTTATCTGCACAATGGAGCAGCACACGCCAAACGTCGATCCTCTAAAGCCAGCAGAGACGTGCTCTGTTTGGCAGCAGGAAAATTGAAGGGCTTGGTGCACCACCATGCCTTTTTAGTCTGATGAGTTCAAGCTGACTGAATTTGTTCATGTGGAAGGTGCGCTGAACTTTTATAAGCTGGCCAGCTGTCATATCATTGTCAGGATATAACTAAGGCTTCTGCAGCAGTGATCATTCAAATAATTGTTATGGTATGTTTACTTACGTAACTGTACTGTATGTAACCATCCATTTTTCCACAAAACAGGGAAATGCTTATTCCTTTTTCAAAAAAGTTAATCACTCTGACTATTGATTAAACTAACCCTGGGATTCAATAGGCTTTTGTGTCCGTGCAGAGCAGTGTAGCCCATCCTGCACGGAATATGGCCTTCGAGTGATCCAGTAAACTACTGTTCTGACATGCATGAGCCTGCTTACACTATTCCTGCATGGACACCACTGCATAATGCTAATTACCTTATTTGCTGCTGAAAACTATGCAAATGAGATGAATTAGTGATTTAGCAAGCAGACAGGCATCCGTGCAAGAATAGTGTTAGTTGAAGAAATGTATTTAGCTACTAGTGGGACACATTTCTGCAAAAATTAAAACGGAGGCATGACAGCTCAAATAAAAGCATGTATTATAATCTTTATAGGCATGCCAATGACCAAATAATTGGCATGGAAAAGTGTTTAATTTTTATAAAAATAATATTTTTTTTGGCCGATCTTGGCCATTTAAACACAGGGCAGCAGCGCGCAAATGGGATCGTGCCGGAAAAAAATGTGAAAACTCAATTTTAAGAGAAATCTGCATTTTGCCATTATATTCTATGGCATGCAGAATCAAAACAATACCAGGGAACAGTGGTTATTAAGGGGAAAGGTTCTGTGGTAGTGCAGTAACTATGGACTAAGGCAGTGGGGTATGGAAATGAGGGGAAATTTACTGAATCACAAAAATATACTAAGTGCCAAACTGCACCTAACCGTACAGGTGCCATAACACGATCATGTAAGCAGGAGGATCAACAAACATGAAAAGGGGGGTGTCATGCATGGCATAAGCACATTGTAGCCCTATGGCCTCCAGATAAGCTTAGCCAAGCACAGCTAAGCAAGGGTGTGTGTCTGAGTCTGTATTGACTTATTCCATGAAATGAAGAGCGGGTTCGCATCCAGGGAGGGCCATTTCTTCATGTTTACCTTAGCTAAATGAGTTTGCATGACAAGCACCGGGTCTAAAACAAACAAACAAATAAACAAACAAAACAGAAATAGCAGGACTGTTTACATTTTGGCACCAGGTTTGTGTGGCGCACCTCAGGGCTTAAAAGGAGAGGAAATGGGAAGGGAAAAAAGGTAAAAGAAAAACAAGGGAAATAGCAGAATAAAAGCAATCAAGTACAAATTACAAAGCTAGCAGATGGAATGCATTATTTCAGCCAATCATACAGGCAGCATCTGCAGCACAACAGTATAAACTATTGAAACACCTTAGAGTCTGTTTTTTTCCCACATAATCTGCACCATTGGTGTACACATGCGGGGGAATTTTAATCAGAAAAATGTTAGGGGCTGCCATTGCTTTAATTCATCAGTATGTGCTAGAGGCTGAGGCCAGTGAGGAGGATAATACTGACAACCGCCACAGACCGAGGAGGAGGAGAAGAGTGTTAAGACCCAGGGTAACTTACCAGGGGCTGCAAGATCTGGAGAAAGTAGGATGCTACAGGGTGGACAGAGTCATACTTCAGCAAATCATCGAGCTGTGCTGGCCTCAACTCAGACCTAGAGCCAACAGAGGGGAACCCATCCTAGTGGACACCAAGGTATGTGTAGCCTTAAGAATACTAACTACAGGTACTTTCCAAAGACCTACTGGGGATATTATGGGGATCTCACAGGCATCTGCATCCAGGGTACTCCACCAGTTCCTGGATGCCATGCTACCACATGCCGGTGAGCACATTTACTTCCCCAACACCCATGAGGAGAGGACCAGCAACATGCGTCTTTTCCATTGTGCAGCAGAATACCCAGAGGTACTGGGTGCGATAAACTGCACACACATCCACATCAAAGCACCACTCGGTGAATAGGATAGGGTCTACATAAACCGTAAGGGATTCCCCTCCATCAACTGCCAGGTCATGTGTAATCCCCAGGGCATTATCATGAATGTGTGTGCTGGCAACCCTGGAAACTATCATAGCTCCCACATCTGGCATTCGTCACAGCTGTATCAAGCATTTGCCAGTGCGGGCATCCTGTATGGATATCTAGTGGAGGATGCTGGCTATGCACTGGAGCCATGGATGATTACACCCATCAGAAATACTCACACACCCACAGAAGAATGCCATAGTGAGGCACGTGCACAAACCAGGATCATTATAGAGCATGTATTTGGGATGCTCAAGTCACGGTTCTGCTGCCTTGACATATCTGGTGGAGTCTTGCAGTACCCTCCAGCCACGTGTGCACACATGTTCATGTGCCATGCTACACAATATGATCCTTCAGAAACAGATGCAGCAGGAACAGCACAGGGAAGGGCCATACATCCCACCACTATTGCCAAGGTCCCCAGAGGCACAGAGGGTCTCAAAGGAGGAGGCCCCTGAGCCTGCTTCTGTAGGTAGATGGAGGCATGCCCAGTATGCTCGGGCCTTGCCACAGCACACAGACTGACACTGCAGGGATCCCGAGGACTGACACTTCTCTCTGACTCACACACACAGTAAAAATGGATAACACACACATCACATTACCTGTAACTTACCATGTATAGGCGTGTACTGTATGCATCCCTCATAGGTGGCTCTCAAGCACCGTCCTCACAACTGCTGCAGGCGCAAAGTAAGTCAGTCTTTTTAACAATAAATAAATGAATTAGTATGTTTTGATAGCATATCTATGGTAATGCTGCATGCATGCAAGGGAATGGGTTGGCTTACTGGGATAGCAGCAGACAACTGACATTGATGTGAGATACCAGGAAATGTCTGCCCAAAACTGGCCTCCCTGCACTATGCATCAGTACCCAAGGTGGCAAATCCCACTGCAGTATATGTGTGGGGACAACTAACTGGGGGGGGGGTCATAGGTCACAGGCATGGATGTCAGTGTGGGGGTCTCATAGCCACCCCTCACACCCACACAGCAAGTTAGCCATAGGAAACCAGAGAGAAATGTCTGTTAAAGGCAGACAAATGGCGGCAATGTTGAATTACCCCCTACAGACTCACACAGTGACAGCACAGCAGGACTCACAGTTGCAGTAAGGCTATGACAAGTAAGAAGTCTGAAAGTCAAATGTATGCCATTACAATCTGACCTGTGCTCTTTACTGATATGCCTCTAGTCCCCAAGACAGGGCACAGTAGTATGGCAAATGGAACCAAAATGTAAAGCAAATATCAGCACAGTCTATGCAAATGTGTACAGTTGACAGGTGTGCCCCCCCATATACTCACAGAAATGCAGAAACATGTATGTTTGCAGGGAAATAGCAGCACAGCACACAATGGCAAGGCTGTACAAATACACATGAAAACCTGTTGCCTGTCCACAATATGCAGGTGTCAATGAGCTATGTATATGTGTGGGTAATACTGTCAGGATCTGGCCAGCACGTTCTCCTGGCAATCATCTAGTAGTGCCTTAGATAAAGTTCCGTCTTTGACAGGGCCATATGCAGATAACTGCAGTGCCAAATGTTATGCATGTCATGCAACTCCTGTAGTGTTGCTGTAGGTCTCCTGGCAGACTCCCTGTCCAGTTTGGGTCCTATCTTTCCCACACGTTTGGAGGAGTGTCCAGTTCTTTGCAATGTCACTGTTTCCTCATATTTCCACCACCATTTGATGACTGTCTTCATTGTGTTCCATGGTATATGCAATGCTGTGGAAATGTGTGTGTACCCTTGTCTGGGCTGATGCCTTTCACAAATGAGAACCCTTTGCTGCTTTATAAGCTGTATGTGAACTATGGCTGTTGCTGTAGTAGGCAACTGAGTAACGTTTGGATTGTCCTGGTAGGACAGCTGACCATTATTTGCTGTTAATCAAAGATTCTCTGTAATTGATAGCAAGTGTGTACCCAAGAAGATGTAATGCTGTAATAATATCGAAAGCTGCTTCAACACAGTATTAGCTTCAGCCTGTGCACATGTATGCATCTAGCTTATTGTAAGTTTTTTATGTGTCATAATTGTTCCCCTAACAGATGTGTTTGTTTTACAATTAAATTGTACAGGTTATATGTCACATAAAAGGTTGGAAGGTTTCGGAAATGTTTTATTGTGCTCTCATTTTTGTATATCAGAAATACCTGACATTCTAACTGGTGTGTGAACACCATTTATATGCACTGTATAACACTAATTTATAAAATATGTCCCTAGTTTTTGGCCTTCATCCCCCAATTTTGTTAGTCTTTGTCAAGCTTTTTTGCAATGACAGGTTGTGAGTTATGCTACAGATATGTGACATCTCCGACAAATAGGCCCCTGTGATGACCACTGTGATGCAATGCAGTTAACCCCACCACAAGTGAACATGCAGAAATTGCAAAATGGCTGAGAGTAACAGTTGTGTGCATGGTCACATGCATGACCTTAACATGCCTGGGGTACTGGTGAGCCACATCAGGAAAATCCCATACTCACTGGCTTCAGGCTGCTGTCCCACATGCAGACCAGAGGGGCCTTTGTATTTGTGGGGGAGAGGTATTATCAGCAGACTCACATATGGCATTGGTACAAAATGAATGCTACGTTTCTGCACAGGTACAGTACAAACTATGATAGCACACAATTTGCTGTCCCTCACCCTAAATGTGCACTTGTGTGCATTACTAAACCCCACCCACAAATGCAGTTTGAACTGACATATGCATCTAGATACTCTATAGAAGACAGTATGACTGATACATAATTAAATTGATGTACACTGTGGCCTTACCTGGACACTCCTTGACTGTTGCCTGGGTGCCACCCACCTCCACGATTTGTGTTTCATGTGTTGGCTGTTGTGGGGGGGGGGGCTGCCCCAAGGTTGGTATGGAGCTCCTCTGTTGCCATAAGTGGGGCCTGTGTGGCTGGACCCCCACCTGTAGCAGAACAGTCCCTGGACACAGCAGCAGCCCTTTGCCGGGCATGACGTATCACATCAGTTGCCCAATGCCAGTTCTGATCATAATCCCACAGGGCAGTCCACTCCCACAGAATGTGCCTGGTCGAACAGCACCACATGGTGTTGTATTATTGCATCAGTGATAGCTGATGCTGCATGCCACCTGGATGACATAAACAGGGTAACACATCACAGGATCTCAGACATTGCTCAGAGTTATTTACAGAGCCAGGACATCAATATTGCCTATCATTAGCCACCACTTACAACCACATCATACCCCTGTCATCTATCAGCACAGTATGAACCTGCATTGTACTCCTGGTCCTGATGTGTCAAGTTCCCCCCAATGAGGGCCAGTACATTGCATAAACCACCAATTATCATTCACATTTGTGTAGAGGGATGACAGTGGCCATCTTCCTTGCAGAAGAGATGTCACTGGTGTTCAGGCTTTGCTTCCATGCAGTGCGCCATCGAGCTGGAAGCATAGGCCTGCGTTCATGTAGAATGCAGACAAGAATGTTATCAGGTCCCATGGAGACTTGCCTTTGTTGACTTTGATTAGGCAGCATGCACCAGCTCCCTGATGAGGGGTGCAGGTGCTGTGCATATCCACCTATACTGATGGTGAGCCAGGGGAGTGATGTTTGCCTAAGCCTGTCTACAGCAGGTTGGCTATAGCTATGGTGTGTGTGTGTGTGTGTGTGTGTGTGTGTGTGTGTGTGTGTGTGTGTGTGTGTGTGTGTGTGTGTATGTTGTGTAACTGACCACCATTACAGGGTGGGTTGGGTTGTTGCTTCTGAGATTGCAGACATATGTGAACATGGCCTTGTGATTTCCCTTGGAGGATGTGCCCAATTTGTACTCATGGTTAGCCTTAGAGAAATCCTCCTGTGACCTTAATATGCTCATTCAGAGAAAGGTTGACTTGCTGCTCAGTTGGTGCCTGCTCCTACTTTGCCCTGTACAGCCAATATGGCAACCAATTATGTGGTTTGTGTATTGCTGCTGTCCAGCAAAGGGGATTACTCTACATTGATGGAGACAGGTTTTACAAGTAAGGTATTGCTGAGTCCATATAGCTATGTAGGTGGTCATATAGCTGTTTGTAGTAGGAATGGACACAAGGTCCTAACATAGTTGGACACCTCTCCAATTTCAACCTGATAATCATGTTTATTCTTGTACCCATGGCTGTGTCAGGGCAATGCAACAACCATTAGCTGTAGACATCTAACACTGTTGGATGCACAGAAACTAAGATTACACATGTGTACAACATGTGCAGCTTATTTACCTGACATTTTGCATCCCATGTCTGTTATTATGAGGCAGCCAGGTACACCTACTCATACATACATGTGCACAGGTATTTTATTCTTGCTGCTCAATCATTCCTGTCAGCCTGTTAGAGCAGGACATATGGAGGACGCAGCACATACATTGGGGGCAATGGGACAAAATTAGTGTCACTTTCTTAATATTGCTGTAACACACTTGTCATTTGATAGCACAGTAGCCTTTGCATTCACAGACATACCCTGGAGGATGTCCGATGCTCAAATGGCAGGAAGAGAGGAGAAAGGCTAGGAGTGTGGTAGTGGGGGTAGAAACCTTTAATGTTGGCAGTATGACTGGTATGGAGACAGAGCTAGATGATATGATGGATAAAAGGAAGGTTGATATATTGTGTGTGCAAGAGACCAGATGGAAAGGGGGGTGTAAGGCTAGATGTATTGGAGTTGGGTCCAAATAGTTCTATCATGGTGTGAATGGGAGGAGAAAAGGTGTAGGGGTTATCCTGAAGGAACAGTATGCCAAGATGTTTTTGGAGGGGAAAAGATTGTTGGATAGAGTGATGTTTATGAAGCTGGAAATTGATGTTGTAATGATGACTGTTGTTAGTGCATATGCTCCACTAGTTGCGTGTGCGATGGATGAGACAGAAAAACTTTGGAGTGATTTGGATGAAGTGTTGATGACTGTACCCAAGGGTGAGAGAGTGGTGGGGCAGATTTCAATGGGCATGTTGGTAAAGGGAATAGAGGGGATGCATAAGTGATGGGTAGGTATGGTGTTACGCAAAGGAATGCAGAAAGTGAGATGGTGTGGAGTTTGCAAAAAGGATGGACATGATTGTGGTGAATACGTATTTTAACAAGACAGAGGAGCATTGGGTGACATACAAGAGTGGAGAAAGATGCACACAGGTGTATTATTTCCTATGCAAGAGGGCCTGTTTGAAGGAGATTGGAGACTGTAAAGTGGTGACAGGGGAAAGTGTAGTTAGGCAGCATGGAACTGTGGCATGACGTTGGTGATCAAGATGAGGTGGAGGAGTGTGAGGGCAGCACCAAGGGTCAAATGGTGGAATATGAAAAAGGATGATTGTGAGGTTGAGTTCAGGGAAGAGTTAAGACAGGCAGTGGGTGACAGTGAAGAATTACCGAATATCTAGGTAACTTCAGCAGAGCTAGTAAGAGAGACGACTAGAAAGGTGCTTGGTGTGACATCTGGACAGAGGAGGGTGGACAAGTAGACCTGGTGGTGGAATGAGGAAGTACAGGGGAGTATACAGAGAAAGGGGTTGGTGAAGAAGAAGTGGGATTGTCAGAGAGATGAAGAAAGTAGACAGGAATATAAGAAGATGAGGTACATGGCAAAGAGAGAGGTGGCAAAGGCTAAGGATGAGGCGTATGAAAAGTTGGACACTAAGGATGGAGAATTGGACCTTTACCAATTGGCTAGACAGAGGGACCGAGCTAGGAAGGATGTGCAGCAGATAAGGCTGATAAAGGATAATGATAGAAACATACTCACAAGCAATAAGAGTGTGTTGAGCAGATGGAAAGAGTACTTTGAGAGGCTTTTGAATGAAGAGAATGAGAGAGAGAGAAGGTTGGATGATGTGGGTATGATGAATCAGGAAGTGCAAGATTAGCAAGGAGGAAGTAAGGATAGCTATGAAGAGGATTATGATGGAAAGGCTGTTGGTCCAGATGACATATTTATCAAAACCAAAGAGAAAACACAAAAACCTAATAAATCCAAAAGGCGCACACAGACTTGGAGTACCAAACAGCTTTAATCCTGGTACCTCTGCATTTCGCCTTCAAGGAATATCAACATATAACATTCTAAAGCTTAAATATACTAAACAATTAAACAATTGTGTTTCAAAATGTGTCTATACATCCCACTTTTAAAAAGTTACTAGTGCACATTATACATAAACACATCCCTTAGTATTGAAAAACTACTACATTTCCCATAGAACTTCAGCAGCAGCAAAATTACAACAACACAATTACAATAAATTCTGCAGGAACAACATAATCAAAAAAATTCAGCCAAGTTTACATAAAAAATACAACTTCTCATAATGTGTGTATGTACTCATGAAAAATACACACACACACACACACACACACACACACACACACACACACACACACACACACACACACACACACACACACACACACACACACACACACACACACACACACACGTACATATATGGACATATTATAAATGAAATTTCTTCAAAAATTTAACACCTCCTGATTTAATCCATGTGGGACCAATGTTCCAAAATTAAAAAAGGAAGTAGTCTCCAGCTGATTTACCTTATTAGCAAATAGACTACCACTACTGCAGTTGCCAGATGGTTGGGTTAATACACTAAAACACAGGGAATCAAAATTTCCCAAATAGGCTTCAGTAAAATGTTCTGCCACTGGACTGAAGCCTAAATCACCCCTTGTAATATTTCTCAAATGTTCCAAAATTCTAATCTTAACTTTTCTTTTGGTCAGACTTATATATATACCATTTAACCTCATCACACCCACAACCCAGATAGGGTTGCCACCTTTTCAAATGCCCAAAGTGGGACATTTTTGGTACAAATGTCAGATTTTGCAGGGCAAAACATACCCACGGCCAGTACAAAGGACATAAATTCACTTTTTTCCCTAAATAAAAGTTTATTCTTGTAGCATTCTAGTTGCTTATTCTGTTTCTTATAACATTTAGGTGTTTCAGATACAGAATAACTGTGTTACGCAAGTATTACATAAAATATAGGAAATATTTTTGTCCTAAAATCTCAGGACATTTGCCGTTTTTTCAATTTTTATGCAGGACACAACTGCCCAAAGAGGGACTGTCCCTCGCAAAGTGGGACAGGTGGTAACCCTAAACCCAGAATGTATACAACACCACATGATTGGCAATTAAACTTTGCTTGAGAGACAAATCTGTGCCCATTGATCATAGTATTAGATACATTTCTGATTCTATGGCACACACTGCATCTCCCACAAGGAAAAGACCCTAATGAACTATTCTGGGTCTGATGGGAAATTGGGCAGTTCAACAATTCTTTTAGGTTTAAAAATCTACCAAAATAAAAGTCACGTGTTGTGGAAATAAAGTGCCGAGTTCATCATCAGCTGTTATCATTGGCCATAACCTTGTAACCACCTGTCTGAGTGTGTCTGAAAAGGGACTAAACCTAGTAACATAAAATATTTTATTTTCTGTCCCCTCCTCTCTTGAAGCAAATTTAATTCTATGTCCAAACTTAGTGTTCTCATGCAATTGTTCCCTACTTATCACATTATTCAACAATTCATTCTTTGCTTCAATAAGAATAGCTCTAGAATACCCTCTGGCCAATACTCTGTCATCTACTTAAGCCAGAGATGTCTCTTTAGAAGTCATCTCAGAAGTATTCATCTATACCCTTCTAAATTCACCATAAGGCAATGACTTAATGAGATGTTCAGGGTACATGTTGGAAGCATGCAAAAAATTATTCACAGCAGTACTTTTCCTAAATTGGACATATTGAATAACTCCCATTTCATTAAAAAAAAAACTGGACATCCAGAAAACTAAAGGTACCGAAGTCTCTGTGACAACAAAACTGTAAACCATGACTGTTAGTCCCCCACAAATTTCTCAAACTCAGATACAGGTCGTTCACATATGAAAATCAAATTGTCTATGTATCACCTATATAACATCACCTTCTCCTTGTAATAAATATGGCTATGCACAAACCACTTTCAAACTCCCCCATGTACAAAACGGTATAAGATGGAGCAAAAGGAGCCCCCATAGCAGTGCTCCTTATCTGCAAATAATATTCCATGTTAAAACCAAAATAGATGTGTGTTAAACAAAATTCAAGTAACTCCAAAATGTATTCACTGTGAGGCCCTTCACCCAGTATTGATGCCATAGCTTTAAGACCCTCACCTGTTGTAATATTCATGTACAAAGAAGAAATATCCAAAGTGGCCCAAAATAATATTTTTTCCACACCATATTCTGCATTAGAACACAAAGCTCTTATGTGTTTTTTATGTGGGCTGGTACGGAACTCAAATGCATTTTAAGTAAAGAGTCCAATGATACCCCCACATTTTCCAGGTAAGAACTGATGCCAGCAACAATCGGTCTCCCTGGTGGCCTGCTCACATTCTTGTGAATCTTTGGTATAGCATGTCATAATGTGTCATACCATTACACAAAGGTGGTAACAATAACAGCATTAATAACTTCCGTCCCATAGCCATCCTGTCCCCCATTTCAAAAATCCTTGAAAAATGTGTACAACTCCAACTTCTTCCTCATCTTCTAGATAACAAACTTATCACCCCCACACAACACGGTTTCAGACCTAATCATAGCACCATGACTGCCCTTCTCTCCTTTCTTGAAATCGTCAACAAAGCCCGTGACTCAGGTCAAATTGTTTCCACCATACTCCCTGATCTTTCAAAAGCCTTCGATACTATCTCTCACAGTCTGCTCCTAACAAAACTCTCCAAACTCTACCTCTCTACCTCCTCTTTGAACTGGTTCTCTAGCTATCTATCAAACAGAAATCAAGCTGTTAAATGGAAAAAAGCAACTTCCTCTTACATAAATACCCCTACTGGAGTTCCACAAGGCTCCATACTGGGTCCTCTACTCTTCAATATCTTTATTAATGACTTCCACAAATCTATCCCCCTCTCGAGCATCATCCAATATGCTGATGATTCTACTATCATCTGCTCTGCCTCTTCTATCCCCACACTACAAAAACTTACTCAAGATGCCTTTTCCTCCACAGAGCAATGGATGCTAAGAAATCATCTAGCTCTCAATGCCACCAAGACCAAATTAATGTTATTTACTCCCTCTAAACTCACTCCCCCCAACATTAACTCATTCTTAGTTACCAGTCAAAATAACCTACCTCTCGAAATAGTGTCAGACACCAAACTACTGGGGTCCAGATCGACAACCAGCTAAAATTTAATTCCCACCTCCAAAAACATAAAAAACACATCAAAACTTGGCATGCTGTATAGACAAAATGCCTATCTTACATCCACCACTAAAACCACTCTAGCTACTTCCTTTCTTATCCCTCCCTTCTATGGTGCCCCTCTACTTACAAATCTTCAGTCCTCATTAAAAACAGCTCTCCTCATGTTATAACAAAATTGCTAAATGCCACCTCTCATAGGTCTTCCACTCACCACTGTATCTCCCTCCAAAAACTAAAATGGCTAGAACTTCCCAACTATCTCACTTACACTCAACTAACTCTAGCCCACAAGCTAATTCTAAACCCTCCAACTGTCCCTCCCTTTCTTCTGCCCTTAAAATGCACCTACCAAACAGAGTCCTAAGGTCCAATAATCAGAATCTACTAGAAGTGCACAAACCCACTCATCCCCAGGCAAAACTTTCTTCAGCCTCGCCTCTGGAACTCTCTTCCACCTAACATCCACCACTAATCACTCTACCTTCAAGAAATCTCTTTTCTCACAGCTAGCATCTCTATGTTGGTGCTCCTGCACCCACCCCTCATAACCTACTCTACTATATAACCAACTCTACTACATGCCCTTTAATACCATAACCTACTGTTTTCATCTTCTATGTTTGCTTATTAATCTTCTTCTATGTTTGTGTTTGTTGATTCTATAGCATATACCAAAGCTGTTACTATCAAATTGTAACAAACTTTTATATTTTGCTTATGTTCTTTTACTACAATGTACCTAGAAATTATTGTCAAATGTTAATGTACATTTATTCTTTTTTGGAGCTTTTCTCCCCAGGACTCCATTGAAAATGGGTTCTTCGTGGCCCAATGGACTATCCTGGTAAACCAACTGCAATAAATAAATAATAAATAAAATATAGCATAAAAATATGGATCTCAAGCATTGGCAGCAAACAACTTCTTAACAGACTGTAATGAAAGAAACTCCAGTCTTTCCCACTTCTCTAATAGTTCACTTAACTCAATTTTAAACTGTGAAAGAGTGTCATACAGACATGTTCTGGTAGCCAGCTTTGTCCATAATAACCCAGTTACCACCCTTGTTTGCTACCCTAAAAATATAATCTCTTATCTGGCCTCAAAGTTTGGAAAATTCCTGCCATTCTTTACTTAAATTAAATTGTTTACATTTGAATTTACTAAGTTCTTTTTCAATATTATTCAACAACAATTTTTCAAGCATAGCAACAACAGGAGACAGTTTAAGGGGACAAAAGGTGTTTTCCACATTAGGTAAACTAGGAATCGTAAGTTGACCATAACCAGTAACAAAAGCAATGCTACATTCAATGCTTTCTTCAGTGTTGCAATTAAGTAAATTCAAACTTTCATCATAGTCATATATGGATACATCTAACAATGAGTCCTCAGAATTTTCAGATATGGATGAAACATTTTTGTGCTTGTTAAAGTATCTCTAGAAAAATACACTTTCAAATGAAGTTTGTGACATAATTTACTAGCTTCAATAAGTACATTAGCAAGAGAGGGGCATTTAGTGGGAACAGAATTAGCTTTAAACAACATACCAATAACTGTGTCAGAAAGTGCTAAATTAACAATTTTTAAACAAGCAGCATTACTACCTTGAATTTAATCGAGTCCGTTATCAACAATTTGTGAAGATACATGTTGCAAATTTTCAAAAAATAACATTTCTCTTTCTTTTTCTGTTTGCTGTCTGTATTCCCATTGCTACTGCTGTGCTGAAAATCCTGAAAGCCCTCTGCATTAGGCAACATCTCAAAAGAGACATTCTTTTTTGATGAAGTTTCAGTTGAAGAATATGAAGAATCATGATTAGATGTCAAAAAAACTGTTCTTTCTATTTTGTAACCTACCCTTACGAATGAAGAAATTTAATTGATAATATGTCCATATATGTATATATGTGTGTGTGTGTGTGTGTGTGTGTGTGTGTGTGTGTGTGTGTGTGTGTGTGTGTGTGTGTGTGTGTTTTCATATGAGTACATACACACATTATGAGAAGTTGTTGTATTTTTTGTGTAAAATTGGTTGAATTTTTTTGATGATGTTGCTGCAGAATTTATTATAATTTTGTTATTTTAATTTTGTTGCTGCTGAAGTTCTATGGGAAATGTAGTAGTTTTTCATGACTAAGGGATGTGTTTATGTATAATGTGCACTGGTCACTTTAAAAGTGGGATGTATAGACAAATTTTGAAACACAATTGTTTAATTGTTTAGTATATTTAAGCTTTAGAATTTGATATGTTGATATCCTTGAAGGCAAAATGCCAAGGTACCAGGATTAAAGCTGTTTGGTACTCCAAATCTGTGTAAGTCTTTTGGATTTAGTAGGTCAAGATGACATACCTGTGGAAGCATGGAGGTGTTTAAGAGAAATGACATAGGTCTTTCTAACCAGATTGTTTAATGTAATCTTGGAAACTGAGTGGATGCGTGAGAAGTGGAGAAAAAGGGTTTTGGTACTGATTATAAGAATGAGTGTGATGTGCAGAGCTGTAGTAACTATTGAGGGATAACATTGATCAGTCACAGCATGAAGTTATGGGAAAGAGTAGTGGAAGCTAGGTTAAGAAGGGAGGTGAGGATTAGTAATCAGTAGTATGGTTTCATGCCAGCAAAGAGCAGTACAGATGCAATGTTTGCTCCGAGAGTGTTGATGGAGAAGTACAGAGAAGGTTGGAAGGAGTTGCTTTGTATCTTTGTGGAATTAGAGAAAGCATATGGCAGCATGCCTGGAGAGGAGTTGTGGTATTGTATGAGGAAGTCAGGAGTGGTGGAAGAATCTGTAAGAGTGCTACAGGATATGTACATGGGTAGTGTGACAGTGATGAGTTCTATAGTGGGAATGACAGGTGCATTTAAGTTGGAGGTGAGTTTACATCAGGTATCAGCTCTGAGCCTTTTCTTATTTGCAATGGTGCTGGACAGGTTGACAGACAAGGTCATACAGGATTCCACTTTGACTGTGATGTTCGCAGATGACATTGTTATTTTATAGTGAGAGTAGGGAACAGGTTGAAGAGACCCTGGAGAGGTGGAGATATGTTCTGGAGAGAGGAGGAATGATGGTCAGCAGGACTAAGACAGAATATATGTCTGTGAATGGGAGGGAGGATAGAAGAATATAGAGGATGCAGGGAGTAGCGTTTCCAAAGGTGGATGAATTTAAATACTTGGGATCAACAGTTCAGAGTAATGATGAGTGTAGGGGAAAGTTCAAGAAGAGACTACAGGCAGGGTAGGAATGGTGGAAAAGAGTGTCAGGAGTGATTTGAGACAGACGAGTACCATTAAGTGTGATAGAGAAGGTCTACAAGAGGGTAGTGAGATCAGCTATGTTATATGGGTTGGAGACATTGACAAAAAGGCAGGAGTCATAGCTGGATGGGGCAGAGTTAAAGATGTTAAGATATGCACTGCGTGTGATAAGGGTGGACAGGATTAAGAATATGTATGTTAGAGGGTCAGCCCAGGTTAGATAGTTTGGAGACAAAGCTAGGCAATAGCAGGATTATGTCGGTTTGGACATGTGCTGAGGAGGGATGCTGAGCATATTGGGAAATGATGGTAAGGATGAAGCTGCCATTTAAGAGGAAAAGAGGAAGGCCTAAGATAAGGTGTATGGATGTGATGATAGAGGGCATGCAGGTGGTTATTGTGACAGAGGAAGATGCAGAGGACAGGACAAAATGGAGACAGATGATTTGCTGTAGCGACCCCTAATGGGAACAGCCTAAAGAAAGAGAAGGAGATGTTGTAATGTCAGTCTTCACAGGTTGCCAGTGACTTGCCAGACACAACACAATTCTATGAGTAAATGAATACAAATATGAGGCACACATATGGTCAGTGTGTGTAACAATGGACAGTTGAATGGTATGAGCTCAGTATATCACATGCAGTTCAACACACACATCTGCAACAGTAGTTTACTATGCAAATACCCTGTATAGGTCTCTCACATTTCTGACACAAACATGTATATCATAGTTGTATTCACAATTAACATATCGATATCTATGACATCCCAGTACATGGCGTAGCAGTGTCACAGTCAGTATTGTAGAACACACACTCCAGTAGTAGTCATATTTGAGCCATCCTTTCCTGGGGTGACTCAGGGGCCTGAACTGTGATCTTTATCACTTCAGACAGACCCATATGCTATGGCCATAGGTTCTGATCATCAATATATCAGTACAGCAAGTCTTGTTGAGACATATTTGTTGAACTTCCTATTTCCCATTATTACATACCCCCTACTGCATTCCATTACATGTTTACTTGTTTGACATACCGTTTTTTTTTTCCAAGTATGGTTCGTTGGATTCCAATATGTGTTGTTTAGTTTGTTTGTCTGTTTCTGTTTCTGTTTGTCTCTCCCCCCCCTCTCCCTGGTGTAGGGTATACATCTGTTTTGCATAGGCAGCAGCTTGCCTTTTGTAGGTAATGCTCATGAGCAGCTGATGGCCTGTACACCAGTTGGTATCCCCCACGTGCTAATTGCTTGTAGAACAGCTGTGGTGTTATTCCTATAGCCAGTGGCATGGCGACACACTCCTACAATTGAGTACTTCATGTAGGCATTGCCTCTTTTCCTTGCCTGTGAGGAAGATTTCATGGAGGTGTGTGAACAACAGCATCACAGAAGGTAGTTGGAAATACCTCTTATAACGAAAACTGTGGAGACAATCCAACAAACTGGGGAAGAATGTTCCAGACATATGAACAGAATGTAAGTATTGCTGTTATACAGTTGAATTAATGCTAGTTTAACAGGGTTTGTGTGTACATGGCTTTTCTGCGTGATTTTAAGTCTGAAAGTGTTATGTGGTTGACATAACGCTCAACTATAGGGCTATCCACAGAATGGCCAGATTTTGCACTTTCATGTTTGGTGTGTTCCTCAGGCATTTTTAATCTTTGAAAAATCAACAGCATACTGTGGGGATTGCAGACAGTAAATGGTATCATCCATTTGTGTTTCTGACTACATATCCCTCTGAAAAGATATGTTACAACCAACCCTGTTACACCAGCAACTGTCTAAGCTTATAACAGCAATATTTCACATATGCCCCTGTTTTGGGGCCTCTGTCCCCCAATTAGGTCAGACTTTGTCCAGATGTCATGCAGTAAGAGGTTGATGGGTAGGGTATATCATTATTTAGTGCCTTCATTCCTGATACCATCCCATTGATGTCTCAGAATGCCAGACATGCTATGGGTAAAAAGCCTTATATATGAGGACAAAGTCTGGACATTCTGTGTGACTCTGAACAGTTGAGAGGTCTGTGTATTTCTGAAAATTGTTGACAGACTGTCAGGATTGTGTAGCAATGTAGTGTGTCAATGTTATTTGGCCTGTGTAGGGAGGGAGTAGATGTATGTGTTCTGGCTCCTTTTCTATCTGACTGTGCATGCTGCTCCAGTTTCTGGTGGTCTATCGGCTGTATATGTTTGTAGAGGCAGACTGAGACATGTCCCATACCATGGTCAGGCATCATACTACACTGTGAATTGGGCCAGTATATGTAGGGGTAGTTTGTGAGTGGCAAACATGATAAGATGTTTTGGTTCACACAGTCCTTATACTCTACTGTTCATTTGGTATGTCACTGTGACTGTGGTGAAATTTGTTGTGGGTATGCACTTTCACATTGGTATATTTTTCACTGCTGTTACATCCCTGCAGTGCCTGATATATTTAGAAATACGTGTGTAATTCCCCATAGTGGATTTGGGTTAGTTTTGTGTCAGTCTGAGTGTACTTTGGACAGTGCTTGGTGACATGCTTAACAGCTGAGTGTAGTTTCCCTAATGTGGTGTTTTCTCCTAATATTTGTAGGATGTACTGTTTCCTGTTCCCCATAAGTGTTGTGTATTTCTGATACGTCAGTGGGATAATGTGAGGATTTAAGTCAGTAACTAGTGAGAAATAATTGAGTGTTGGACTTGTGCTATTTCAGTCAATATATGTTAGGACAAACAGGAGGGTGTTACTGCAGCAATTGTGTTTTCTACTACAGTATTTCAGATATGTCCCTATTTTCATGGCTTTCTCCCCCCACATTGTCAAGCTTGGTCCAGATTCATTGCACTAAGGGGTTCTGAGCATACCTCTCGACTGGCCAGATAGTTTCAGAATCTCCAGGTTTATTGCTCATATTTCTGGTCTGTTCCACAAATTCATTATTTTTATTTCCCTGGTAAATCACTGTGATGATCTAAAGATTTCTGTCAGTAAATGATGACATGCATTTTAGTTTCAGAACTCACATCCTTCAGAACATGTATGCTGAAACAAACCCTGTCACTTTGGCAACATTCTACATAATAGCAATATTTAAAATACATCCCTAGTTTTGATCCATTGTCCCCCCATTTGGACCAGCTTTGGCCAGATTTCTTGCACTAAGAGGCCGAGAGGCATGGTTCTGATGTATGAGTCCACTACATGTTATGAGCTTATATATATATATATATATATATATATATATATATATATATATATATATATATATGTGTGTGTGTGTGTGTGTTTGTATGTGTGTGTGTGAGTGTGTGTATATTTTATATGTATATATTTATTTATATTATGTATATATTTTTCCATATTATATGCATCTCTATACATATATACATGTGTATACATATATATACAAAACCTGACTGATTCTACAGAATCTTTTCCCTACTGTTGAATGACTGTACTGCATGATATGTTTGAAAAAGCATCAGCAATCCCTACAGCTCAAGTGGTGTAGTATCATTGCTCTGAATATGGTGTACAGGGCTGTAGGTTCGAGACTTGGCAGTGCTGATTATTTTGTTGCTATTCAGAACAGTGGCTGATGGAAACAGAGCAATTACAGTAGTTTTAAGCAGTTGTAAGCAGGTATGTGTGGGTCTGAGCAACATACGGTTAACCGCACAGATGCTTAATCTCTGTTGGCTTCACTTAGCATCGCTTAAACTCACTTACGCTTACACCCGCACTAATTTCTTTAAAAGAAAAGAAAAAGGGGTGATAGGAAAGGGGTGAAAAAGGGGCACGTAGAGGGAAAAACAATATGAAAGATAGCTAGGGATGTGCAAGATGGGTGTAGGGAAGGTCCATAGCTGTCCATTTTTTATACAGCAACAACTGTGCATTTGTACAGAATTTGGAGGTGAATTTAGACACTCAAACCCCAGAGAGGGGGGTGAGGACAACGGAAATGTGTTGTCAAGCCAATTGGACCTGATTACGTGTCCAGTTGACATGTGTGTGAAATGGACAGCTATGTATGGGGCGATATTTTTGTTTGGGACAGATGCCCTTTTCTTTTTTTTTTTTTAAGGTGAGAGTGGGATATTGGGGAAGGATTGCAGGTATGTCTGGGGAGGTAGATTGGGTAGGGAGACAGACAAGACAGCAGGCTTGGGTGGTATATGACACATGAGGGGGTAAACACATTTGACAGGGAGGGTGGTTGGGAATCCGAAGCCCATGGGTCGCCATATGGTTACAGTGGGACTGAGATCCCCACTCATGGCAGGTACCACTACACTTTCATGGCCTCAAAGGTGGCTGTGCTGGGGCCTGGACAAGTGGGGCGGTCTGGCCCTTGAGGTGCACCAGGTGGCCCTCAATCTGGTGCAGCTGCTCTCCAAATTTGGATCGAAGGGTGCTGCGCACTAAACCCCTGGACCTGACTGCAGTTGACAGACTCCTGTCCACGCCCACTCCCAGTGGGGGATGGGCCCTGTCCCGTGTGGCAGTTCCACCCGAAGGTGGTGCAGGACCAGCAGATGAGGGAGATCCAGGTTGGGTCCCGGACATGCAGGGGTCCAGTGCCATGGCCAGATGAGGTGGGACAGGCAGATCAGCTGAGATCTGCCTTCCCAAATGCATTATGGTGTTGAGGTTTTACAAAATATGTTGGTTAGTCATGAACAACACATTTCAAGATTGGTCATGACAGCATGCAGGGGTATTCCAATTAAACCCATAAAACAGATTTGAAACAGTTGCATAGCAAACAGAACACATGCATAAATGGTACAACAGTATGCATCATGACAGCATGCCAGTAACATTGATGGCAACAGGCCACCAACAATGGTATTTGAACAAGATATGTTAACATGCAAGCAATTAAACATATTAACAATAATATAACACAAGCCCCAACATTAGGGATGGAGCACAACATACCCATAGTATATGAGTAATAATTATTGATGCATATGGGGGTGGAGACAGAAAATCCATTAACAACTGTTTATGCTTTTATTTTCCACAACAGTACTGCTTAATATTCTGTGGGTCTGCCCTCACTTTACATCTACCTATGGCCATATCGTCTGTAGTACAAACATACCTATTAAACTGTCAACCTGGAATGGTATGAAGCAAACTGTTGCAACTCTGGGTACATGACTAGAAGGTACTCATACATGTCAGGGTTACATATCTGGCACAGGAGGCGTACCCTGAACTGCTATGTGAGTGTGCTACTGGCCTACATTAACTGATTTCCTACCTGTGTCCAGGATTATTTGCAGCAATGACCACTAGCCATGACAGCATGACACTTGAGAGACATGTATTGGAAACATACCTCTCAACCTCTTAGAGCATGACATCTGGACAAAGCCATACATAAGAGTAGGACAAAGGCCCATCAATATGGACAATTTTTAGATATTGCTCTTACAAACTTGGAAAGATGATAAAATAACAGGTTTTGCATTTACATGGCTTTTCTGATGGATATGACATCTGACACTTGTATGTCTATCATTATTTTCTAACTTCAGTCTATAATGGTTTGCCACTGATTTAACATGACACCACTACTTTATGTAAAACGGACCAAAATCTGAGACAATTATCTGGACATTCAGTGAATATCTGTACAGCTGAGAGGTATGATTCAGGCAGAGTGCATATTGTATGTATCTACCTTGCTGTCATTTGCAGGCATGTGGTGGGACAATTGAACAGTTGTACGCAGTTTATTGGTATACCCTTCATACAGCTACAGGCAACATTTACTTACCTGTAAAACCTGTGGGGAAAATATCTGTTAACACTACCTGACTGTTTTTACATTTATTCCTGATTGCTTGTGTGTAGATATGTAGACATCTTAGTACCACTCCCTGGATTCAAACCATGTCTGGGTGTGCAAAATTAACAGCTAAGCTAGTTCTCATTACACTGAGCTGCTGGAGAACTGTTGTTTCTTGTTTCAATGTTTTCTGCCTAATAGTTTCTTGGTTAGACAGTCTGAACTTGTAATTCTGTGATGCATGCATGACAGATAGTTATTGTACTGTGCATTACTCCTTTGGATAATTACAACCTGGAAAGCAAAGGTTAACACAAGGAAATGCTGTATGGTACACACATTGATACTTGACATATTACTATTCAGGGTTCAGAGATTAGTGCAGTATATATTTCACATTTAATTTATATCTCGTTTTACAGCTATACCATCTATGGTTTCTCCTAACAGCTTGTTCACAGATGCACCTCAGTTAATGTATGCTGTCACAGCCATATTTGCTGTGAAGAACCTGTATACATTCTATATATGTCTACAACAACATACCAGAATAAACACAGCAGTTTTTAAGTTTTTTATTGTACTTCAATAGTCATGGGCAGCCATGGTGGTGCAGCGGTTAGTGTTGCTGCCTCACAGTAAGAGGTTATCGGGTTCGATCCTTGGCTGGGGTGCCTTCTGTGTAGAGTGTGCATGTTCTCCCTGAGGTTGCGTGGGTTTCCTCCCACATCCCAAAGATATGTTGTAGGTGGATTGGACACTCTAAATTGGCCCGAGGTGTGAGTGTATGTGTGTGTGCCTTCTGTGGAAGGTTGGGTGTCAGGCTGGCAACTGGACACCATAAAACTCCACTGCCAATCATGAGCAGACAGGTGATCTGCTGTGGCGACCCCTAACTAGGAAAAGCAGAAAGAGGAAGAAGATTGTACTTCAGTATTCATCAGTCATATTTTTTTTATTTATTCAGTTCACACAGTAACAGTATACCTACTAGCAGTAAGCAATGTACTCTTTCTTAGCTATTTTAACAAAATACTGCAAAATAGATTTGTACTCACCAGCCTGTCGGTGCAGCCTCGGCAGTCCATCACCATGGACTTCCATGTTCACAGCCATCTCTGCTACAGCTGTAGGGGAGGAAAACACACATTATGCATATCTGTCTATCACATTCTCAGGCTAGCATTTGCTACAAACTACTTGATAGTGATACATACTACTGGAGCATTCTAGACCTGTCCATCTTGGATCCACTGGTCCATGAGTGCCCCCTTCCTATGCTTTAGGTCAGCATAGTGGTGTCGTACCTGCTCATCAGTCCGAGGGATGCCAGTAGCACTGTTGAGGTCATGTGCGAGACAGTCCCAGGCCTCTGCTTTGTATTGGGAGCCATGGTACTGGCCCTGGAGCAGTCTCTCCTCATGGTTTTTAACTAGGAGTCCAACCATCATCCTGGACTCTTGAATGCTCCAGTGTTGCACCCAAAAGCTCACTCCATCTCCTATGTCAGCCATTGTATCTGCACAGACGGACTATAACAGATTATGGCTGTATTTCTGCCTGCACCATTTAAATAGTGTGATATTCCCATCCTTTGCTGTCATTGGACCATTTTGAAAAGGTTAAGCTCCACTAAGCAGTGTGCAAATCCACTAAGCTGGTTTTAACGCTGCTTAAAAGGAAAGTTGTTAAGCAGTGTTTAACAGTGTGCAAATCCATTTAGCTGAGCTACCTGCTGCTTAGCATAAACATCTTAGCAAGAGGGGATAAATCCCTGAAAAGGGACACATCATATGTATGGTGTGTCCCTTTTCAGGGATTTATCCCTCATTATTTGTGCATTTGTACACATTTCCTGCTTTTGCAGGTTGCAGAGGTGTCATACAGCACTTTTACAATGCAGGGGGTGTGTCACAGAACCTGTCACACACCCCCTGTATTGCTTTCCTACTGCCGTATGTATTTCAGTGTCCGTGGACACTGAAAGGATCACTTATTTAATTTCAGTGTCTGCGGACACTGAAATACTGGCATAATATTAGAAAAATTCTCTAATAGTATGCCAGATTCTATTATGAAGTGCTGTATGGCACTGTCTGTGTGCAGGGGGCATGTTCAATGTCTGTGCTCTACTTGAACATGCCCCCTGCACTCGTTCACAGTTCATATCTGTGTAGCGTAAACAGCACCTTCATGAATATGCAAGACACGCTGCTGTGCTACATGGACACGAACCACTCCATACAGGAATAGTACTATTCCTGCATGGAGATTATTGAATCACAGGGTAGGAATTTATCCAAATACATTCTCACACACATACATTCACACACGCATGCACACAGAAACAGATGTGCACACACATGCAGGCATATTGTATAAAGGAGGCGTGGACCCTTAAAGATGATGTTTCCTTTATGAACAGTGATTAAAGCCCCAGAAACATTAGAGTCTGTAACTCAGAGGCCCTTCCTGCAGAACTAACAGCCAGTGAGGTAAAATCACATTCTCTGATACAAAGTTAAATCTCAGGCTAGTACAGAAAGTCAGAAATGCCTGAAAGATATACTTTCAATAGATAAGTCTGGCAGGCCAGGATTAAGCCACAACAGCAAATACTGTATTTGCTGAGGGCTTTAACAGTATATGCATCACTGGAAGTATGTTTTAAGCCATACATAAAATTTCGACCACTTAGAGGATTTTTCAGTACTGGGTCTATCAGGCACCTTCACCAAATGTAAGACCTCATTAAAGTACAAAATCATTGGCATAATGAGAAACCCTTGAGTACAATGGCTTACCCCTTACCTCTCAAATGTCCAGATTTGTGCAGAATGTTGAGATTTTTGCCTCATATCTTTGAACCGTTCCTCATAAAATTAGTGTTTTTTTCCTGGATTTTTGTGGCAAATCAATGAGGACTGAATTCAGTAAATAATGGAAGGCATTTGAGTTTCAGACTTAATTTCCTTCAGAAAATGCATGGTAACTCAAGATCTTTTATCCGAGCAAGTTTCTAAGTTTATACGAGAAATATATAAAATTTGTCTCAATTTTCAGGGCTTTCTCCATCATTATTTTTGTCTTTATCCAGATTTTTTGTGCTAAGAGGTTGAGCGCTATGGTTTACCCCAGTGCTGAAACTGAACGTTATAGATGAAAGCTAGTGTAGAGGGTTCCGCTACTTGCATTCCAGGCAGCAAATTAAATCACAGTTGCCTTTTCCTGAAGTGAGTAAGTAGAAATATAATAGTTTTACTTTTCATCTTTGTAAGAATTGTTTTTGTTTTGGAAAAGGTATAGAAGAGGAGCTTAGAAAGTCCTTGATTCTATAGTACAAACAATTAATTCCTAGCCATTACTAGTGAATGAGGCAACATTGGCTAAAATACTAGGAACCTGCTGTTCATGTGTGAAGTAAATAAATCACTTTCTTGGTAACCTCACTTCATTGTTGTGTTCAGGAGCACAGTCCTGTCCAGATCACACTGATAAGACATGCATACCTCTCAACTGTCCAGATTTTTGCCTCCTATTTTCAGTCAGTCTCATAAAATTTTAGTTTTTCTGGCAAATCACTGAGGATTGAAGTCACTAAATATTGCTACAATAATGACAGATTTGAGTTTCAGACATCATATCCTTCAGAAAATACCTCATAATGCAAAACCTGTTATTCTAGCAATTTCTTCATGTTTGTAGGAGAAATATTTAAAATCTGTCCCTATTTTTTGGCATTTGTCCCCCATTCTTTTTACCTATGTCCATATTAAATGCATTGAGAGGTTGAAAGGTATGAAGGCATGGATTCTTTTTTAGAGTTTGCTGTTTTGTTCTGCTTACCTGGAGTGCGATTGTTTGAAAAACTCTGTTTAATGGAATGTTCTGTTTCAAAGTTTCAATATTATTAAACAGAGAAACTAAAGGTGTGTTCCCCACTTCCTCTGCTAGATGTTTATGTGACCATCAGTGAAGTACTGTGTATATTGTCTGCAGAGTACCTGGCTTATAGACTGTCTAAGGGGGCATCAGTGTTTTTCCCCCTTTAGAATAAGGACCATATCCCAAAACTTTGAACTCCTGAAAATGCATCCCCAAAGATATAATCATAAAAGTTTGATGCTTGAAACAACTCATTGAGAGAGAGTAAAGCTACTGTTTATTTGGAGTTTATTGTACACAGGAGGGCAGTACCTGCCATGACATAGTTTCACAGTTAACCTGTTGTGACTGATATTGGTAACCAATTGTTCCTCCTCATTACAATGCAGTGATGTTCAGTGCACAGGGGTCATATGCATAAATCTTTGAAGTTTATTTTTAGCTTTTTGCAACATTGTGCACTTTTGCCCTAGAAGAAGGCCAGTGGAGAGTAAGGCATAGTCTGCTCTATGGAAGAAAATGGGCTCTCTTCACTCCCCTGCCCTGCCCCCAATTTTCCCCCACCCCCACTACCTCTGCATTTATAGTAATCACAATCACATCCACAGCTCAATCTCACATCACCTCCACCAATCACAGCTCCTCAAGTCAGATCACATTACACAACAGCAAAATGCTCCCAACCACTCTCATTTCTGCTAGGCATTATTACATCACCCCACACTACTTACCCATTCACATATAGTGCAACCCTATAATTCCTATCCAGACCTCCACTTAAAACCAAGTTAAACTTTATAACCATAACTATCACACAACTAAGTCTAGTCTGTCTTCTCATAATTCTTTATAACTCCACAAGTTATCACTCTAGCAATATCCCTAAACTTAGTAGCACAATATTATATTATGCACTCTCATATACAGACACCGCACATTATAATAATATCTGCCCTCAATTGTTCAAGAACTACATAACAGACCAATTCAGAACTAAACACATATGTTCGAATTCCTACTCCAAAAAAAAATACAATACTTTCTCACACTCATCACCAAACTCCAATATCTATACCACCATTTTAACACCAGGCTCACCATAAATGGGGATATCCACCCCAACCCAGGCCAAATCCATCATGTCCAGCAAAACTGCTCCAACACAAATGTCAGAACATAACACCCCCACTATCTTCATCCCTGGGCAAATCAACAACAGCAGCAAAACCAACCATCTTTTAGTGCTAAATATTAATATTAGAAGTATCATAAACAAAACACCTGAACTCCAATCCATAATAGCACACTACTCCCCGGACATAGTTGCTTTAACCGAAACCTGTCTAAATAAAAACGTAGCTAACTCAAAAGTTCTCCCTACTGGCTGCAATATCATTAGACAAGACTGACCACTTCGTAAAGAGGGTGGAACTGTCTTACTCTATAAGTCCAACTTATCTGTATGTCAATTAGCAAACTCCTACCCCTCCCCCAATAATTGGGACATACTTATCTCAAAACTTCAACTTCACCCTAAAAAGGTCATCACCGCAATTGTGATCTATATTCCACCTGTTAATGCACCTGCTAACCTTGAAGACTTCTTATCCTGGTGTTCTTCCACATACTCACAAGAAACCCTTATTCTGGGGGATTACAACCTAGATTGTTTCACCTGTATATCAGAACCACCAAGTAATCTACTAAATATCCATGGCTACCAGCAGCTAGTCCAAATTCCAACTAGATGTGATAAAAAATCCAAAAGGGAATCCATCCTTGACTGGGTCCTAACCCCACACTGTACCCCCACACAGGCAGTCTCCCAGACACCTCAAGTGACCACAACATAATATACGTTATACGTAGTAGAACAAGCATATGCAAAACCACTAACTATAATCCACTAGAAAACACAAAAAAATTGTTTCCTGAGATCCTCAATACTTTACTCTGTAACTCTGACTGGACCCCACTAAAAATCCTCCCACTTGACCAGGCTGTAGCATATTTCAACAAAACATTTCTACAACACCTAGACACTGTTGCTACATTGCATAAAATCAAGGTTAGCACCTCCACAAACCCCTGGCTCAGTAAAGAAACCAAATGAATCCTCAAGTCTAGAGACACTGCCTGACTTTACTATAAAAAAAAAAAACAAAGAAACACAAAGCCTAACTAAGTACCAAGAACTGTGCAACCGTGCAAAAAAATGCATTGGGCTGGACAAAAAATCCTGCTACATGACATCGCAAACTAAATACCATCACAACCCCCAAAAATTTTGGAAAAATGTAAACCAGCTACTAAAATCCACCCAAAAGGCTACGCCCAAACCAACCACCCCTGACACTAAAGTTCCCATCGAAACACAATTCAACTCCCACTTTGTGAACTCAATTCTATCCTTAGTATCACAGGAGAGTTCTTACCTCACTATCCCCCCAACACAAATAACACAAATACAAGCTTTACCCTCAAAACAGTTTCCACCACTTCAATCAAAAGCATGCTCTCCAAACTAAAAACCTAATCAACAGCAGCTGACCTACTCCCCAGCTATTTCTTGAAACTCACAGCAGATGCTATTGCTATCCCAGTCTCATAAACAGATCAATTGTTGAAAACTATGTGCCCAAACTCTGGAAAATATCCTATGTTACACCCATACATAAAGGTGGGACCTCCACTGAACTTAATAACTACAGACCCATTGTTTTACTCTCCCCCCTGGCCAAAATCCTAGAAAAATGCATCCATACCCAGGTGCTAAAATATCTCCTAGACAGGAATATCCTGTCACCCACTCAGCATAGTTTCGGACCTGCCCATAGTACCACTACAGCCCTTCTCTGCTTCACAAATACAGTAAACCATCTCAAAAATGAAGGCCTGCAGGTGTCAACTCTTTTTTTGGATATGTCCAAAGCATTTGACACAGTCTCATGCCAAATCCTGCTAAACAAACTAAACCAATATCATTTATCAAATTCCACTCTTACCTGGTTCCAAAGCTACTCTCTCCTAAGCTGTCCATAACTATAGGGGTCCCACAGGGTTCTATCTTAGGACCACTACTTTTCACAATCTTCACAAATTACCTCCATACCTCCACACAGCATGCATCTATCATTCAGTATGCAGATGATACTACCTCAATCTGTGCTGCACAGAACATTCCCACCCTCCTGCAAACAACACAGCTAGCATTCTCTGACGTTAAAAACTACCTTACCAAAGCCCAACGTGTCCTCAATCCAAAGAAAACTCAGGTTATGATTATAACCAGTTCTAACAAAAACACTGATAACAGTCAATTCACTATCTACTCCAAAAAGGCTACTCCAATCGCTCCAGTGGCACAGGCTAAGCTATTGGGAATAACCATAGGCTCCCACTTAAAATGTGATAGTCATCTCAACTTAATTATTAAAAAGGTACATGCCAAACTGGGATCACTCTACCGTATCAAACCATTTCTTACCAACAACACAAGATCAGCCATTGCTCGCTCCCAACTACTATCCACCCTACTCTATGCCTCTCCCATTCCGACTAATCTCAGCAAAACTGAACTAAGCAAAATGGAAGCCTGCTATAACAGAATTACCCGCTTTGTTGCAAATTGCTCATGTAGAACTCATCACTGTACTGCTTTGAGACAGTTCCACTGGCTTGAACTGCCCAACCTCCTAACCTACGATCAGGTCTGCCTCTGTCATTCTATCTATTACCTCCCCAATAAGTGTCCTGCCCTCAAAAACCTAGTACAACATCACTCAGCCAAAAGGCCTCTTAGATCATCAAGCAAACTACTACTAGAAGTCACCAACAGCTACAGTAGCTTTGGAGACACACTATATAGTAGTTCAGTGGCTAAAAAATGGAACTCCCTCCCCACCAGCATACAAAACACATCATCCAAAGCCTCCTTTAAAAACCTCATTAGGCAACATCGAAAGCAAATTTGGCAGTGCCATGACTGCTCCCCAGGCTAGTGAAAGCAGATAAGGTACACATACTAAACCTAGAGTACTTGATAATTGTTTTCTCTCTTACTTACAAACACTGGCTAATGTACAATGTGTACCTGTGTACTATGTATGTATTCTATCTATGTTCCAAATTTTAGCTGTACACCACAAATCTATTAATTACCTTCATTTTTTAAATTAATATATTTTTGTTTGTTCTCTCCACTGTAACTGCTGATGTGCTGCATACCACTGTAAAAACATGTCTATTGTAATTTGTGTGTATACTTATCATGTCTAAATATCTAAATGTATCTGTAATTTTTCTATGTGGAGCTTTTCTCCCCAGGCCTCTGCTGAAAAAGGGCCTTTTCAGCTCAGTCAGACACCCCCGATTAACAAATGTAAAATAAAATAAAAAATAAAAATAAATAAAAAATAAATTATTGCAATGGCTTACAGTCCTCTGATAAGGTGGTGATAAATTCTACAGGCTACTTTTAGCTGCACAAGTACCTTTTAAAACTGAGCTTTAAAAGTAAATACTCATCAGTCACTAAATCCAAGTATTTCTGTTCTATCATTATAGGCATTTTTTCCACAAGAATCATTTAGCTTAACTTCTGCTGCTTTCTGAAACCTTTGCAGTTTGCCAAGGAGGGTCCCTGTAGCGGTATCAGGACTCACAATAAAGAATCCTAAAACACCAAAAAAAAAAAAAAAAAAAGATCTAAAATGCAAGACAAGAATGAATATAAAACATTTCTCTTTTCTTTTAAACTTGTGTTTTGTAGGTGGACAAGCCCCACAGCATCTTCTCATGTGGGGGAGGGGGGCAAATTCCCTCACCCCCAAATGTATATATAACAACTCCAAGACTGGCATACCTTGAAGAAAATGGAATATTTTGAGAAATGGCAATTTTGGACTTAGTATATGGATGTCCAGATTTATGGTCATTCAGTCTGCACATTCTGGGACTCTGCATTGTGAGTCATGACATTTCATATAGCTATGGCCAAGGAGCATTGCTGTTTTTTGTATGATCAAGTACAGGTTAGTTTTATACAGGCATTTCCACAGAAGTGCTACATCACATTGGAGTAGGGTATTGATTTCATTAACAGAATTGCTGGTTATTGTAATAGCAATGTCTGCACAAAGTATATAATTCACAGGAGATCATTCATTAATTCAAGAAAAGTAGGGATCCTAAGACTGATCCCTGTGGAATTCAAGTGTCAGTGATGGCAATGGCTATATTTATGTTGCTGCTAAAACAGTATATGCTCTATTAGCTAGGTGGTCTACAAACCATGTACTGACTCCAGATCAAAACTTGCTATTTTGCTGTTTTTACAGAGGCATGAAATTGTTGATAATTTGAGTCTCTTTTTAGGGCTGCGATGACAGCTCCTGTTAAATTATGTTTTTCTATATTATTTTGTATATCATTTCTTAGATAATAAATGGCATATTATTGTGTTTTGGTGAAAATCTATTTGTCCATTTGCAAGGATATCATATTTTCAAATATAATCTATTTATGAATGAGTTTTCTGGTATTTTTGTTAGTCAGTATTTCTTAGCACTTCGGCAAAAGTCATTTTGTGACTTAAGATTTGGGATTTTAAGCAAATGACATATAATGATGTGTCAAAATGACTGTCATAATATTTTTTGTCATCAGGTAGAAAGTAGAAATAAATGGGAAAGGTTTACTCAGACTTTCCCCTATCGTTTCAAAACTAGTAATGGATGATGCTGCAGAAGTGGTTATAATGGTCTAAATGTGACACTAGTTTTTTAACTTCTTTATTGGTGACAGCTTTAAAGTAAAAAGAAGTAAACATGAGGATTTTTGCAAGGGTTTGCCCGGCATGGGTAGAAAAAGATTAATAAAACATCTAGTTGGTTTCTTTTGAGGGATTGGTGATGTTCTTAATGTGTTGCATTTAGCAAACCTACATCCATTTGTTTAGTGTCATTTGATCTGGGGGAAGTCTTAGCAGAGGCTATGTTCTTCCTTGTTTTCCAGAAATGTTTGGCTTGACTGACATGTATCTATTGTGCTTTCCTACAGCATGAGTTTTTTGATTTTTCTGTACTTATTCTAATTTTTGATCATAGTTTCTGTATTGGTTGGATGGATCTATTTTATATGTTCATAGGCAAGTACTAGGATAGCTGCCCTTGCGGGTCATTTTAAACCTAGCCAATTTCCTTTTTTGTGCTCAAAATAACTTATCCTGTTTTGTTATAGATTGGCCTTACCCATCCCATGGTCGATAATTATGTATTACCCAAAATAAGAAAAACTGAAATCATATCATAAAAATTTTGAGGGGACCCATGAATGCAATCAAGCGTCTAGGAGATGTTTCTGTCCATTAGTAGTACAGGGGCCAGTTCTGGTGTAAATTTTCAGTTTCCCATCCATAAATTTAAGTTGCACTTGAAAATGGACAGGGACTTGATGTTATATAGATGGGGAGTCTGTTCCACAGCAGCGGTATACTCTGTGAAATATTTCTTTCCCACCAAACTGCTCTGTTAATGTTGCAGAACAGGTTTAGATCCGTAGACTGAGTATTCCTTATGCCATTTAAATTGATGATGTGCAGTAAATCCATCAGTAATGGGTGAGTGGATGCCTTGTATGACAGATATAGGTCACCTGTTAGCTGTCTGTAGGATATTGAGTATAGTGACAGGGCTTTCAGGAATTTTCAGATTCATTCAATTGATTTACTGTATTAATAAACAAATAAGACACTTTGCTGAGTTTATTCAACATTTAAATTAACTGATATCAGCATGAATGTCAAGATGAACTAGACTGTTCTAAATACCTCTCTTTCATTACAAAACAGGATATCAGCGAAAGGTGTCTGATTTCTGTGCTTTATTGTGTAAAGTATATGTTAAAGAAGTTGTGTATAGAAATCAAACACAAGTCTGGTATCTATAAAGTGTTTGTTGGGGTAAGCTGTCTTGCTGTATGCCAGCATTAAACCCTTAGTTGCATGCAGATGAACTAAATATAGATAAAAAATATTAGGAGAGTTTTCAGGTTGATATTCAACAGTTAGCAAACTTGCTGCTAAACAGATTGAGAGGAAGGCTTGCAGAAGATAAACCATGTTTCATACTTGCTGGTGAGAATCAGTCCTACAAGGTATTCAAAGTACAGTAGGATAAGGAAGGATGATAATGACTTCTAACAGTGAGATAACTGAGTAGTTTACAAGCTGATGCTATCTATGTTATATACTTTCCACACAGAGATGGAGCTATTCACTCCATGTGAAAGAAAATGCACTTAAACTGACTCGTCAAATGTGGAGAAGCTCCTCTTCCTCTTAAGGCAGGGACCCCAAAGATGGTTATATTGGTTAGGGTTGCACCTAATTCTTCTTCAGATGGTTTAAAAGCTCAGGCAGAATTTGAATTCTTGTCTTATGAAAGAGTATCATGGAAGCCATAAAGCATTAACATTTGTTCAAAAAGTCACTTGCTAGAATTCAATAAAGTTCATTTAGGCTCCACATAGAGCCTACTCAGGATGTATCTGTGTACACAACCACAATTGTCCCTTGGCAGCATGCCATGCATATTACTTATTGTGCATGCCTAAGGCAGGTCTGAACAACATGGATGTTCTATCTGTGTAAGAACGACGGCACACTCACATATCTTTTGGGCCATTAACTTTGACCAAAAGGTCTACAGAATATTTTATTTCACTAAGCTGGATTTATTTAAATTTTTTTTTTTTTTTTACCTTTATGTACTTGTTTGCATGATGCGCAGTGGTATTTAGCTATGTTTAGCTCTGTGCAGCCATATGTCAGACAAGTGCCAGACATCTAAAAATAGAAATCAGATGCATTCAGTTTCTATTTTTTTTTATTTTTATGTGCTGGTTTGTGTAACACTCCATGTTATTTAGCTATGCTTAGCACTGCCCACTTATGCATAAGACATATGTTAGACAGCTAAAAATAGAAACTGGTTGCATTTAATTGTTGTAGTTCTGTGGTGCTTAACACTCTGCAAACCCATGCAGTGAAACTGTGCTATGCTTACACACACCTTCGAAGTATATCTTAAGATATGAGTTCCCTTTACTATCCCAGTGGCTAGATAGGGTGAGTCTTAACTGACAGTGTAGTTCCCAGGTTCATGTCCTGGGCAGTAATACCTTTTACATATACTGATGTGAAACTGTGTCAGTTGACTAAAACATTGGTTGAATTTAAATTCAATAATTGTTAAATTTAGAAAATGTGCATGATGCTAAACATCACTTAAACTTGGTCAACAGTCTTCCCTTGTTTTTACACTTTGCTAAGCTTTGCTTAAACATGGATTGTGCAAGTTTGTGCAATGCTATGTGACGAGGCATGTTTTTGAACGTTACTGTATGATGCAGAATGTCAGGAATGCAGCCTATTTAAAGGGTAATAGGTGGGAATTTCACATTATTTCTTGGAGCCTGACCTTGACTGTGGATATGGCTGCTGTTGTGACTGAAGGTGTGCACTTTAGGGCACAACAGTGGGGAATGCAGGATTTTCATTGGACTCCTGGTAGAGCACTATGGACCCCGGCTGCTGCAGGGCAAGTATCAGGGATCAGAATGTAAGGCAGGGCAAGTATCAGGGATCAGAATGTAAGTCTGAGTCCTGAGATAGTTTTGCCAGGGACCTGACCAGTGCAACTGGTATCCCCTGCACTGCTGAGCAGTGTTTCACCATTATGATGACGTCTATCTAAGGAAGAGGGGAACCTTGGATCACTGAATCCAAGAGGCATGGGCAGGGAACACCTCATGGATATCTCTGTGTGTTTTCTAGTAATTTATAAATAAATAAGTTAAATCTGTGCAAAGCTAGTATGCATAATGGTTTCCTTCTCTTAGCACAGCTGCAGAAGAGAGGATTTGCAATGTGCGGTCCCATGCAAGGCATTTGGCCAGGTTGAGGCAAGCATGTGGTATGTAAGAAAATCAATAAAGTAATAGATTAATGCATAACTTAATATAAAAATAAAGTAAATACAAATATTGCAGTCTTAACACTCATGTATGAAATACCAAGGACATCACAGACTTTCATTAATGTGTCAGTGCATATCTGAACTGGTAAAGCAAGTTAACGCAAGTAAGCATACAGTACTGTGTAGCATAGCTTCCAACCATTAGTTAATATTGTGGAATACCAAGATTAATAGTCAATGTTGCATTCTGCTCATTATCTGAAATATGTTGTAGATTGCAGTCAATAACTGAGCAGGGGAAACATGTAAGTTAACAGAAGTCCTAGACTGTTATCCATGTGTGCAAATGCAAGAATCAATAAATTGTAAAAGAAGACGGTGCTCTGATAATTTTTTGTTGAAATAAAATGTTCAGTATTCCTGTAATCACTTCTTGTGGGTTCTAATCCCACATTACCAACTGTGAAATTGTGCAGTTTTCAAGTGCACATCCATAGACCTTTTCCATGACTGTCCAGCTGTCAAGTGTAATCAGCATACACAGACATACCTCTCAACTGTCATACTTTTTTCAGACTGTACTAAATATTGCCACATATGTCTGGTCTGTTTGATATATGATCTTGTTTTATTGTCCAGTCTCCGCCACATTGCTGAGGATCAAAGTCAGAAGAAAAGAATTGTCAGTCCTCTGATTTCAGATATATGACATCACTCAAACTGCAATTTAATGGCAAACCTGTTATCAGAACCCCTTGCTTCTGCTGTAAGAGCACACTATATAAGAACGTTCCCTATTGTTGTGTCTTTGTACCACCATTATGTATGGCTTGGCCCATAATGTTGCGTGCTAAGAGGTTGAGGGCTATGTACGTGAAACATCATATATACAATATAAGCAATATTGAATGACTGCTGGATGCAATATAATCTGAACATTAGTATCTGTGTAAGTAACAGGATAGTATTTCAAATAATAAACATCATAGCAGTCAGCAGTCTCACAAGGGAAATCTAACATATCTAAAATTATGTAGTTGTAGTATGCTTAGTTATATTATCAGTAAAGTTACTAATGTTCTTTTTTTCTCTCATCCCACCCCTTCTCTTCTTTTATTTATTTAATCAATATATTTATTATTACAATTTGCTATTATCATATTGTTTGTTATTACCTCTTATGTTGGCCTTGTGTATAATTTAATATTGCTTTGCAGTTAAAAAAACTTTCATTTACATTATTTATTGTTGTGTTCCTCATTACATTATTTTCAATTTGTTTCTATTACTCATTATTGTTTTCTTTTATGATATTAAATACATTTGTTTGGGTTATGTTTATTTTTCCTTTATGTTTCTGTTTTACTTAACACAGAGTGACAAGGTAGGCCAGTTCATGGTGATCCACCTACCTTGGCTCCACTGGCCAAGGCTCCAGGGACTAGCACATCTGGGCCACAGCCTGGTGGCACCTCCTCTGCTGCCCATGCACTACCTGCTCCATCACTTAGTTCCATCCCACAGGATGGGAGTGTGACCCCCAGGAGTGGAGGTGAAGGGGATCCATTTGTTACTCATGATCAAATGTCAGGTATGGTGCATAGGTGTGTCCATCAAACTTTTAGTGCATGCTTATGCTGGATGGAGAGCAAGCTGTCCATCCGTGTGGGGCAGTCACTCCCCATACACCAGGGTCGACCACAGCCTCCACAGGAGCAGTGAAGGTGCAGTGCTGACAGTCCCATGGGTGAGGACTTGATTCACACTGCTACACTGCCTGAAGTCCATGGGACTGGGATCCCCCAACACCCTACCCAATCAAGATGTTTACCCCCCCTCTTATGTCCCTCACCAGCCCTGTCTGCTGTTGTGTATGTCTTGAATGTCTGCAAATGCTTCCTCCCTTCCCAACTTCTCTTCCCCACACATACTTATGTCCCTTCCCCAACATTCCACTATTCTACTCTCTCCTTAAAAAAAAAACAAAAAAAACAAAAAACAAAAAAGGCACTGGTCACAAAGAAAAAAATGTTGTCCCATACATAGCTCTCCATTTCACAGACGTGTCCACTGGACACACTTAATTTGGTCCAATTGACTTGACAGTGTACTTATGTTGTTGTCACCCCTCTTTCTGGGGGTGACAGTCCAAGTTCCAGTAAAAGTCTTTGCAGTGCACAGTTGTTACTGTTGAAGAAATGGATAGATATAGTTCTTTCCTTCAGCCCTCCTGCACATTCCTACCTGCCTCTCACTATGCTTTTCCCCCTACTTGTACCCCATTTCCCCACTGTCCTATCTCCTCAATTTTCTTTTCTTTAAAGTATTATTGCTCATGCTCTATGCTTGGCATTGCTAAGCTATGCTAAATGGCAGCATATTACTACATATATTTGAAATCATATTAATCACATTCAAAAAATACACCTACACTCTATGTCAAGCCCAATATTATTTCATTTGATCAGCAATGCATCAACCCACCAAGCCACACACCAAGGCACAGGCATTTTAAGTAAAACATAATCATTTTCTCATTATTAAGCATGTTTACACAATGATGCACATAATGCTGCATTGGGCAACAATTCTGCTAAATAATTAATGGAAAAATAGGAATTTAACTGGGAGTCTGGTAGGGAAACACATCACTATAAAGCATACACATACTAATAGATGTAAGTGAGGTATGTAACAGCAGGTAAGTGTGCAATTATATGTACAACATGTAAAAACACACCTGCTATAGCAGTGATTCTGTAGCTCAATCTGTTAAATGCTTTGAAAACATTAATTTTATGGTCCTGTGTTCAAATACAGCTGTGTCTAGCTTTTAAAATACACATATGAGTACATCATCATTATACGGTGTGATATGTATGACTGTCTCATCACCTATTTATCCACCTAAAGCAGTACAGATGGAATGTCTGCTCCAAAATAATGGAAGTCAAAGGCCTACAAGTAGGACCACATTTAAACTATTCCTATTACAACCATAGAAAGTGCATAGAATGTCAGGTTATCTATTAGCATGAATTCAAAGAGGATTTTGAAGTATGTAAATCAACTATGGCCCAGTAATATCAGACTACAGTCCACAATGATTTCATAGTGATATTACAGACAACCACAGCTGCACAAGTAACATACATATATGGAGGTCATGCTACAAGTTCCAGATGAATGCCTTGACATAACACATGACTTGGCAGTTGTCAAACTGGCTAGCATAATGGTTAATGTACCCTTATCTTGTTCTAGGACACACCAAGCATGTTGCCTTTTACTCTTTTAATGATACTTTTGGCTAACATACTTACCTTAAACACATACCTTAATTTCCAGTGGGATGAGTTCCCTCAATCTGGCTCTGGCTGTTCATGAAGGCTGCCACAGGTGCCACAGTTACTCTTAAGTGTTGCCATCCTGCACAGTCTTCAGCATCTCTGCCTATGCCTATTGTCTGCAGCAGCAGGATCAGCTTCAGCCTGTAGCGCACACATCAGTATGTAAAAAGTATCTGCTACAAACATTCTCTCTGTGCTGATGTTGTATCTTTACCACACTAATTTTCACCCCAACATATGAGAAAGGGGATGAAATCTATATTGATTCTTTATATCTTGTTGAGTATTTGTGTGGGATTCACTGATTATACTGCAAATCAGCTGTGTAGGCTGTATGTAGCATTTCTGAACCAGAGATTGGTTCAGAGGTAATCACCTGCTAATAAAAAACATCTATAAAAGCCAAACTTCTAGTTAGGGAAAACAGTGTGTATGAGATCTACTTCATATGTCTAACTCATTGACACATTACTTGTATAGCAGTATCTTTCAACAGAGGAGTATTATACTCCTTCAGGTATGTAACCATTTTGTTTACAACATGATGCATATGTTTGAATATACTTAGGAAGAATGGGATTGCATCAGTAAGCCTTTGTTAGAACTGTACTGATGACATGGTATTGATCTCAAGCCCTGTTACACGTACAGAGGATGTAGAGTTCAGCAATAATATAATAATATGTGATAAATTTGTACACTGGTCTCCTGGTTATTTCCTTTAATAGCATTTATAATAGTACACTGCTATTTTGTTGGCACTGTTGTTTATACATATTATAAGGGTGGTGATTTTCCTGCTATTGGGCACTCTACAATGGACTCCTGTGTTGGGTATGTGATCATACATGAGTATATGTCATGGCACAGGTGGGTATAGATCACTAATTGCTACTATCCCACTTGTGTCCACACCCTTTGTATATTTGGCACACTGTTGAATATGAGATGTACAATCAAGTGGTGAATACTGATAGCCTTCCTTTATTGCTCTACATACTGTACTCCTATGTATGTAATCCTGACATGTTCAATGGTTCATAAGTGTGTACTAGTCTAATGGCCCTGGAGTCTTTACAAACCTAGCCCATAGGATTTCCCTGGCATCATGCCACCTGACCTTGGTTCCCAGTGCCTTTGTTGAGTAGAGCCACTGGAGTGATCCCTGGGGTGAATTTTCTATTTCCCATCCATTCATCAAGATTTTTCTTGAAGAGGGTCAGTGAGGTGCACTGTTTGATGTGTATGGGAAGTATATTCCATAGCATGGGCAGTCTCTGGGTTATGAACCTGTCCCTCCAGCTTGTTCTGTTAATTGTAACACCTAGAAGTTGTACTGTGAGTTGCAGTTTCAAACAACTTTGCCACCTTTATCATAAAAAATGTTTTTGCGTTTAGCAACTTTTTGAGATTAAAGGCATTAACTTGTTTTTCTTGAGGTAGAAGAGGGGATTTGATTCTTTGAGCCAGGTTTCTACAAAGGAGAAAGAGTTTTGGGTAATATCTTGGAGCTTATTCATAGTTGAGGCTGCAAATATTAATCTTGAGTCACCTACATACTGAACTAAACTAGCATGTTGAGTGGAAGTGTGGAGGTCATTAATAAATATATTAAATAGTAGAGGACCCAGGATAGAGCTGTGAGGGACAACTGTAGTAACTGGTTGAAAGGAATAGTAGGTGTGTTGCCATTTAATGACTTGTTGCCTTCCAGATAGTTAACTAAGGAAACATAACAAGGAGTATTGTGAAAGTCCTATCAAGGAGACCTAAATGAGCAGGTGCTGGTACAAGACAATATCAAATGCATTTGACAAGTCTAAGAACACGGCGGGCATAAGTAGACCATTGTTTCTATGTCAATTTATTATACTGCTAAAATGTAATAGAGCAGTAGTCATGCTGTGCTGGGGCCTAAAACCATGTTATGTTTCTGAGAGCAGGTTATTTGAGGTTAGGTATTGCATCAGCAGTATATAGATACATTTCTCTACTGTTTTGGAGGGGGTGTGAATGGTTATTGGTCTGTAGTTATTAAACTCTGTAGATGTGTCACCTTTATGCAGTGGTATGATGTAGAATTTTTTCCATACTGGTGGGACACATCTTTCTGCTATGAACCTATTAATTAGTATACACACAGGTATAGATCAATGTGTATGTATGTACCTTTAAGAAGCTATCCAAAGGGCTTGCACAAGTGTATAAATACTAAGCACGTGTGAGCCTGACTGCCATTTTGTAGTAAGCTGTTGAGATGTAAACATGTATATATACAAGGTTTGTCTGTTAACCAGTTTGTTTGTATTTTATGATGCTGCTATCCATCATGATGTGTTTCTATGCATTAAAGCATCTAACCGAAATACCCCACCTGCTTATCATCTGTGTTAGAGAAGGATGAGCGACATGGTGTCAGAAGTGGCATTTCTAAAACAACTTGAAGCCAGGATGGAATCCAAATTCTTCAGTTTGAGTCCAAGGGGCACTTGGTTGGAAATAGAGGAATATCGAGTGAATTGTCCCTACTATAAGTATACTTCACAAAACAGGTCAGAAACAAATTTCAGATGTTAAAACATGCTCAGCACTATTTCTTATTCACAAAATATTAAAGAGGCACACAGAATACTCTAAGCAATATTTGCATAAACGGATATGTCTGATACTGAAAAATATTCAAATTACTATGGGAAACTTTCAAAATAAAGTCTGAATTGCACAAACGAATAAACTAAGAGGAAACAACCATATTTTCGCTAAACACATATTTTTCATATTAATCAAAGCCATTAGAATTATCAGGTGTATAACGTGTTTGCATGGTTGTGCAGTATTACCATAGCTGGCTTTAGGCATCAGCGTACCCTGCAGTCGCTGGGCAACTCCTGTTCCTGGGGAGCCCCCAAACACAGCAGGTCATCTTATCTTGATATTTTGTAACATGTCTGTTAAACCAGCAAGGTAAGCACTAGAAAGATCAACAGCCCACAGTGACTGATCTCAGAGTAAACCTTGGATTTGAAGAAGAGCTGCTTCTTCCAATCTTCAGGAATGGTTCTCTCTTTAAGGAGTTTTATAAATACTGACAGAGCACCAGGTACTATATCAATGTCTTTGCTGAAAATCAGTGCCGTGCCAAAAATAATAGCAGAGTAAAGGCTCAAAATCAGGAGCACATTTTAAATCTTACAATAACTCACTTAAAAAAGTTAATAGAATAGCACCTTTTGCATCAACATGCAGTTTTTTGGAAAATAAGAAGTATAAAACCGATTTCTGGTTTTACTGACAGACTGTAATCCTAAATGATTTATCAGCAAATCAAACTTTTTATGAAGGACAGAGCAACATTATGAGCAAAATCAGGGAAAGTCTTTGAAATCAGAGACAGTGACCTGTATGCATCACTCTTCAATGAGTTCAATAAAAGTGACTTACCCCTGCTACTGTTTGATGACTGCTAAACAGCAGTCACTGACCTGGTGTAACAGTATCAGTGCGGCACAGTGTATTGTTATTTGCTGAAAAAGGGGCAAATTCAGTATTGCTATGGCTTATGCGCGCGCGTGTGTGTGTTTGTGTGTGTGTGTGTGTGTGTGTGTGTGTGTGTGTGTGTGTGTGTGTGTGTGTGTGTGTGTGTGTGTGTGTGTGTGTGTGTGTGTGTGTAAAAAATATCACTAATTTTTTTCTGTGCTCACACAGTGTCACGTCGCATATATTTTTCTTCTGGGTATCAGTAATAAATGCAGCTAACAACTAATTATATTTCAAAAGTAAGGCATAAAATATATCACAGGGCATTCAGACACTTAGATTTTCTAGGAGTCTGGTGACCACTACTCCCCAGTCTATTTAAATGGATTTGGGGGGACTCTCCAAATCATCCTTGACTATGAGGGGGCCCCACAAAAGCTGTTGCTGGTTGGGGAAAAATGAAGAGGAGAAAAATGTATTAAATTCTGATTACACTCTGACCTTAACAGGGCTTTGACATGACCCTGCTAGGATAAAGCTGAAAATGGCCTCTGCTCTCAACTGCATCAATTCTAAAACCAGCCCTGCTCAACTTTGTATGTACAGAAAACTGCTGTATGTTATGTATGTTTGTGTGTGTGTGTGTGGGGGGGGGGGCTGAAAATTGTCTGGTTATTACTTTAATTTTCATCACAGTCAAACCTTAGAGGTGTGCACAGGAGGTCACTATGGCTGGTGTTTGGGCTGAGGACAGTATGGCCATTGTTTCTTTTACTTTTCTCTGACACCTCAGTTGTACAAAGAAAGTTACTATTGCTTGTGTAAGGGCAGTGTACTACCTAGGAGCAACAAAGTAGAATACATTACTGCCATCATTATTTTTTCACTTTCCTCACAATCACACATCAGGCATTTATACAAGTGGTTGCTTTGAAGGTTGGGGTGAGGAGTGAGGAGGCATACTATATATATGTATGTCAGCAGTCAGTTGAAATACATGACTCTGGCAATTTGAGCCTTTCCTTTCATCCCAATCTAACACCATAGGGATGTGTTGGCAGTGACTGTCTTTGTTGAGGGTTTAGAGAGGCAGGCACTATTCCCAGATAGAACCTGTGTATCCCCCCAAGATTTTGAAAGTTTATTGTGAGCTACTATTTTGTCAGCTTTGATCATTCAGCCTTGGGCACAACTTAATATCTTACTTGAAAGACAAATAAATAAATAAAAATAAGACTGACATTCTTTTCCTACTCATGATTTTAGTTTAGGCCACCATTGGATTAAAAGGATGGGAAAATGCTCTAAAGTGCATCCCAGAGCAACTGTAACCATATGGCTTCTTGGACCCTGGCTTTTTTATGTTATTTCCTAAATTATTACTACTGTGCTGTCTTGGTCAGGAAAGGTGTGTTGAAAGGATGCAAGCAAAACTAAAGCTTAACAGCAACGATGAATTTCTTTCCTTAATCATAATTTCTGTTCAAGATATCATTGGATGAAAGGTTATGTAGAAGAAAAAAAAATAAATAGAAGAAAAAAAATAAAATACAATTAAGAGCATATAGAAAATTATGGCTTATTGAATAAACTGAAAAGTGAAATGTAGGAAAAAGAAGAAAGATGTAGTGTGCACAGTATGGGGAGAAACAGAGGGGAGGACTGGAGGGAGTGTGTGTGTGTGTGTGTGTGTGTGTGTGTGTGTGTGTGTGTGTGTGTGTGTGTGTGTGTGTGTGTGTGTGTGGGCCTGAAACAGTAGGCTTAGGGTGCCATTTCATCTAAGGCCAGACCTGTACATAGAGTTGTTATAATGTATCATTGTTGCAACTAAATACCAGTAACTGTGAATGTCCCTTTGTGAGATGGGCCAACATAGTGTTGTAGACAGGCCTGTTGTAATGTAAGAGCATTGTAGCTACAGGTAAGTCTGAGCATACTATTCCTAAGAGTCTGTAGCATGAACTAAAAGGATGCTTGGAAGGGGTGGCAGTGACAGAGTGATACTTAGGCTGGAAGTGCCTAGGGGGGCCCCCAACTTGACATTTGCTGGGGGCCCCCAAAATGCTAACACTGGCCCTGAGTATTACAGTAAAGTTATTTTACAAGATACAGCCATTTCAGAGTATATTTTGCAAAGTACAGTATTTCAAAGAATTTATTGTGCATTTGAATATTATTACAAGCTCATAGAACAGTTTGTTCATACAGAATTACAACGGCCATATTTTTAGTGGGCTTGTGCATACTTTGTAGGCATGGCAGCTAGATTTCAAAACCCAGTGCACTTGTGTTTGACAATAATATTGCTGAGAACTGGAGCATGTTTGAGCAAGAGTATGACATTTTCATACAGGCTGCATTTTCTGATAAAGATGACAGCACAAAGTATTTATTCTACTTAATTTAGCTGGGTAAGAAGCCATAGAAAGGGAACGTTCATTTGTGTATGCACTTACTATCTTTGCAGGAGAGGGGGACATCATCATATTGTTGTACCAGCTGAGTCAAGGGAGTACCCTGAGTGCTTAAAACATAAATTCATAGAAATGTGTAACCTCCAGACAAATCTTAGCGTGGAAAGACACTTGTTTTATACAAGGTATCAAAAGTCTGATGAAACTTTTGCAGCATATATAATTGACTTGAGAAATAAGGCTAAAACATGCAGTTTTGGTGATTTAAGGGATGAGTTGATGAAAGACAGACGTGTTTGGTATAAAACATGATGCTGTGAGAAGGATTTTGCTTTGTGATGGTGATTTAACTTTGAATAAGGCCATTGAGATTTGTCAGATATACGAGCTCACAGAAAAGCACACAAATATGCTTACAAATGAGAGTAGCTCTAGAAAGCACAGTGATAAAGCTCATGTTGATAGTATGCAGCATGTGGCTAAAAGAAACAGACCCAAGCACATGGAAGCAACTGTAGCCCCTGCAGCACTTACAAGTAAACCCCAGAACTTTCTAGCAAATTCCAGAGTTCGCACAGTCTCAGTGAAGCACAAGAGTGAGCCAGCAAACTCAAAGCATGGGCTACAACCTACTTTCATTGCCAACTGTTATAACGGTGGTGGAAGTCATGAATCTAAAAGGGAGAAATGTTTAGCTTTTGGTCAGCAATGCCACAAATGCAATAAGTGGACCCACTATAATAGGTTCTGCAAATCAAAAGGCCCACATTCTTTTATTAAAAGGAAACATTTTAAGAAACAAGTTGATCAATTAGAAAGCTGCAACCCTACTCTTTATGTTGATGGTGTGTCAGTGCTTCTTGAAACAGTCAATGCAGTAGATTTAAGGGAAAAGAATGAAGCATTTTTTACTGTTCGGATAAATGGCAAACCTATAGAGCTCAAAGTTGACACAGTTTCCAAGTACAATGTCACTTCTTCAGAAACATTTGCTAGAGTGTGTCATGGTGAAAGGCTTGATTTTGCAAGGTGAGCAAAGCTTTCTGCTTATGGTGATGAAGAAATTCAGACTGAAGACTCAGTAGCACTTTTGTGTTACATTGCTGGGAGAAGCTACGACTTTGTGGTCAAGAGGCAAGTCCAGTCATTATTAGGGCTTGGAAATAGTTTGCAAATGGGACTGCTTTCATTTAATAAAGGAATTCCACCATGTTAGCTTAAAAGACTACTACTCTAATTTTGCTAGTATGTTTTTTCTACCTATGCTGATATTTTCAAAGACAAATTACAGAAGCTTCCAGTTGTGTACTCCATGAAGCTAGACCCAGGGGTCAGTCCAGTTATCAGGCCAGCTATAAAAGTTCCAATAGCCATGCAGGACAGAGCCAAAGCAGAGTTAGATAAAATGGTGCAACAAGGCACGATATGTCCAGTTGCAACTCCAGCTGAATGGGTATCTTCCATTGCGGTAGCTCATAAGAAAAGCTTGGATGACATCAGAATATGTATTGACACATGAGATTTGAACAAAGATCTAAAAAGGCCTCATCATCCCATGCGCACAGTCAAAGTCACAGCCTTGATGCCAAATGCCACTGTTTTTTTCTGTCTTGGATGCAGAGAGTTAATTTTGGCAAATTCAGCTTGACAAAAAATCCTCATTGCTCACTACTTTCAGTACTCTATTTGGAACATACAGATTTTTGAGAATACCATTTGGGATAAATTCTGCAAGTGAAGTCTTTCACCATGCAATGGAGCAGCTTTTTTCTGAGTAACCTTGTGCTATTATAGCAGACCACATACTAGTAGGAGGTAATGGTGAAGCTGAGCATGACAGAAACCTCAGAAAAGTTCTGGAAAGAGCACGTCAAGTGAATCTTATGCTCAATCCACAGAAATGCAAATTCAGGCTACAAGAGGTTACTTATGCTGGTCATTTATTTACTAGTACAGGCCTACAAACAGACCCTTCAAAGCAAGCAACCATTCTTGAGATGCCAGATCCAGACAATGTTCAAGCCCTGCAACATTTTCTTTGCATGGTTAACTACCTATGCAAGTTCATTCCAGACTTGAGCCAACTTTTACCACTGCTTAGTCAGCTGACATGTAAAGATGTATCCTAGTCTTAGTTAGAGCAACACCAGAGAGAATTTGATGTCCTGAATCAGAAAATTGCTAGTCCAACAATGCTCAGATACTATGGATTTTCACAAACCAGTTGCACTTTCCTATGATGCCTCAAAATTTGGTCTTGGTGCAGTCATTCTACAAGATGGCCAACATGTTGCCAGTGTTGACAGCCCTTACCCAAACTGTAATGCAGTATGCCCAGATTGAGAAAGAGCTTTTGGCAATTGTGTTTTTCATGTTTGAAGTTCCATGATTGTGTTTATGGTGGACCTATCCAGATCAAAACAGACCACCAACCACTAGTCACTATCTTGAGAAAGCTTATGTGTTCAGCTCCAACCAGACTAGAATGTATGATGCTGAGATTGCGAAAGCATAGCTTCAATCTTGTCTACAAGAAAGGCAAACTTCTTGATCTTGCTGATACATTGTCCAGATCACCCAGCAATACCACCGAACAGCATGAGAATGAGAAACCTGATTAAAAAGTCATGGAAGTGAGAATTTTTTCTTCCATACGTCTTGAAGAGTTGAGAGATCACACAGCCACAGATCCAGTTTTACATAGGCTGAACCACTTTATCAGTCAGGGATGGCCATCAAAGCAATCTAGTTTACCTCAAGAAGTGCAACCTTATTTTCTATACAGAGATGAGATTTTGTCTGCCAATGATATCATTATGAAAGATCCTAAAGTAATTGTTCCAAAGTCCTTGCAACAAGAGTGCATTACTATCTTGCATCGTGGTCACTCAGGAACAGACTCTACCAAAAGAAGGGTGAGAGGGTTAGTATTTTGGCCTATGTCACAAGACATTGAAAGAGCACATTCATCCTTTTCCATGTGTAATAGTACTAAGTCACATCGACAGAAGGAACTACTTCAATTAAAGCAGATTCCAGAACTACCTTGGTCAACAGTAGCCACCGGCATCTTCAAGTCGAAAGGGCAACATTATTTGGTGTTCGTAGACTCTTACTCCAGTTGGTTCAAGATTGACCTACTCCCTAACCTAGCATCCAGTACTGTCATTACTAAGATGAAGTGTCATTTTGCAATACATGGTAGTCCCTACAAAGTTATTTCTGACAATGGCATGCAGTTTACAAGCCAACAGTTCAAAAGATTGGCTGAAGAATGGGACTTTACTCATGTCACAAGTAGCCCTGAGTACCTGCAGTCAGATGGTGTGGCAGAACGTGCAGTTCAAAGTGTATAACACTTACTAGAGAAGTCAAAATGAGATAATAGTGATGTTTTCCTGAATCTCTTGAATCTCAGAAATGTTCCTCAAGATAAACATCTTGGTTCACCTGTCCAGAGACTTCTATTGAGACAAACCAAAACCACATTATCAATCAGCAGTCAATTGCTGGTTCCATGTGTCAAGAAAAGGTCAGTGAAAATCTGTTAAAGTCCTACTATGATAAAACCAGCAAACAGCTCAGTCCATTAGAAGAAGGGGTAAGGAAGCAAACATCCAGAAGTTATGACTGGATTAGAGTCGTGAAAAGTATTTGCCCAGAGCCGAGATCATACATTGTGGAATCACAAGAAGCAGACTTTAGGTGTAATTGGAAGCATTTAATACCAGTGTCTGAGCCTATACTACAGCACATAGCCTGTGAGAAAGTATCTCAGAGTGAGTTGTCCAGTGCTCCAATTCCAGAGGAAGTTCCAGAAAATATTCCCATTCCTGTGATGAATCCACAAGTTCCCGATAGGAGTTGTTCAAAGACTGTCCCTGTTTCTAAATTTAGTCCAGATTGTAGATTGTTATGTTCTGAGATATGGGCGTATCTCTAAACCCTGTAACAGATACAAGGCAACCTGGACATTAACATTATGTTGTTTTCTAATGGCTGTAATAATGCATGTCTTACCAAGGGCAATCTTTTTAAGAGAGAGGATGTAGATCAATGTGTGCGTATGTGCCTTTAAGAAGCTATCCGAGGGCTTGCACAAGTATATAAATAGTGAGCACATGAGAGCCTGACTGCCATTTTGTAGTAAGCTGTTGAGATGCAAGCATGTGTGTAAGGTCTGTCTGTTGACCAGTTTGTTTGTATTTTATGATGATGCTATCAATCCTGAAGTGTTCCTATGTACTTAAAGCAAATAAATGAAATACCCCAACTGCTTGTCATCTATGTTAGAGAAGGATGAGAGACAACAGGGGAAGGCTGTGACTTCTGCAGACATTTCTTAGATAGTCTGATGGTAGTTGGTCTACAGCTACAGAAGTAGTTTTTAGTTTAAAGAGCAACTTCCTTGTGAGTGAGGTATATACTGGACTAAAAGTGAAGAGCAGTTGGTGGTTTTGACTGCACAGGGGTAGAGCGAGGGGGGCAGATGTGTTAGTGTCCAAGAAAGATAACAACATTGATTGTATAAAGTATGAATTCAAACTACATGGGGATAGAGTCAGTTGTATTATCTGTTTTCGTAGAGGGACTGGTAGTCTTGCCAGGATGGAGTAGTTTAGTGGTGACCAAAAAAAGTTTTGAGTTTTTTATATGTTTGTCTTGTCATCTGGTATAGTATGTTTGCTTATCCTGTTTGACAGAGTTTTGCAAGGTTAAGATGTCTAAACTGATAAAAGGCATTTTGAGTTCTATTTTTATACTAGTTTTTCAAGGCTTTATCTCTTTTTATCATGATTTTTGTTTCCTTTGTCAGACATATTGCGGGTGTTGAACTTTACTCTTATTACATATTGGTGCTAGATTATTTAAAGGTCTGTAAGAATCACAGCTCCAGGTTACAATATACTACACAAAGACAGGATAACCAGAAAGGGGGGGGGGGAGTAGCTATCCTCATCAAAGATCACCTAACACTAGACTATCTTGAACTAGACATACCTGACTTTGGAAATGCAGAACTAGTCTTTTCCAAATTACAAATCAGCTCCAAAAAATATATTAACATAATCAGTGGTTACATACCACCAGGATATAATATTCCCATACTAGAAAACATACTTCACTGGGTCTCTAATTCTCTCCCACAAGAAACAGTCCTGATGTGTTCTCATTTATTTGTATTTTGTGTTCTCATTTATTTGTATTTCAGGAAACATTATGCATGCATGCATGTCACAGGGCACCATTTACTGAGTGGGAAAACAACCTCATCACTGAGGCCTTGTGCCAGAATTACCAAGTCCTGCTGTCTAGATGGTGGGCAAGCAGGCCAGAGCATGCAGGCCTGTGGGATGAATTGATGCATAACATCAATGCCATGGGTCACCAGAATCATACCTACAAGCAGATGCAACACTGTGCCACAGATATGATAAATTCAGCATGGAATCATCAGGTCACTGGTGGTGGGCCTGCAGTAGAACAACCTCTGTCAGCCACAGAAGCAAACCTTGCAACACAGGACAGCTCCCAGGCATCAATCAGCCAATATGTTGTGGACGTGGGTGCCCCTATTCCTCTCAAGAGGAGCATCCAGGTATGCTTAGTTAGATCAGAATTGGAATACTGTTGCATTCATTGTGTCAAGGTGTATATAGTTTTACATGGGTGTCAGGTGTTTTATGGTGGGAAGGAAGTTAGCTGCAGTTTTAAGTGCATGTAGAGATTGTGACTCATATGCCTGTTAACATAGCAGCTACTATAAATGTGAGATATATGGATGTATTACCCCTGTTATACTGAAACATGTGGTGCTGTTGCCTTTACCTCTCCCTCAAATTTTTTCAGGATCATCAGGAATTAGAAGAGGCTGTGCTCCTGCTGCTGGTAAGCACAAAACGGTTTTGTCAGAGATGTAGATACAGTTCAATGTATTCACTAAAGTGTCATCCCAGGCCTGCTGACTGGATTGATGTACTGTCTGCATGATTGCCAACTGGACAGATATGTTCTGAATGTCCACAGTTTAGAGTCATACCTCTGCCTTGTAGGTGTGACTATAGTGATTGACTTGACATTATTGTCAGGACATTGCAGATGGCCATAACTGTCAACTGTGATGATTTTTACAGAATGTCAATAGTGTACATAATTTATGTTTTACTCATAAAATTCTTGTTTAATGAATAATTATTTTCAAACAATTACAGATTGGGGTTAGATGTCCTACTATGTGAGGTTGGGGGTTATACATGTCTGTAATAGTGACAGCAGTGTATACAGCTTAGCATATATTGCACCATGTTACTGCAAGGCATAGTAGTTCAGGTATTAATGTATTCTTTTTCCTTTTTATTACAGGTAACCAAGGAGGCTGCATCTCTTCAGATTCTGATGATGATGGTGGACAAACTGAGACACAGCTGGGGATGGCAGAGGCTGAATCAGACACAGAGGTTGACATCCCTCATACACCCTCATTATCACCATACACAGCCAGTATGCCTATGCATACCCAGTCTCCTGAGGCCACAGATATTGGATAGTTGGAGGTTGTGGACATTGGACAGGGAAGTGTGTCTACTGTGGCTTCTGTGACTGTCGACACTGGCCATAGCCAACAGTTGGCAAAGTTCCACACAGGCAGATTGATATGGGTGCTCGTAGGATACCTGCTATCCCTCAACCACCTGTCACAGGTGTCTCATTACATTGCTAGTTCAGAAAGGAACTCCCAATGAATGCTCAGGGTTATGGATGCAACACAGTCTGACATATGTTATTGCCTTCACAATGTTGCTGATACCCTGGAATGATTGATTGACACAGTGGAAAGAGGTAGGTCTGAGACGGATTGCACATTGTCTGTCTTGGAATGCACATTGTGATGGAATGTTCTGATTGGAGTTGAGCAATGGCCTTATGGGTGTAGGTCAGCAACTACATCTGCTGAGAATCAATGTAGCCATGCACAATCACGCTTTCATAGTGGCAGGACATCCAGCTCTTCAGAGGGGAGTGTGTTGTGCACACCAAGACATATAAGGCCATGGGCTCATGGTCCTGGATGTTCCTGTGGAGGACACAATCCCAGCAGACATCAATCACCCTCAAGTAGTAGCACAACATCTGATCTTAGGAGTGGAGGTGCTAGTGCAACTCTTGGAAGAGTCAGTTCTCATGTTTGGGGACAGAGACAGTGAACTGTAAGCTCTACCATGCATGACTCATAGCAGTCCAACATACAAACAAATAGGGCTAGCACTGAGCTTGGCTGTGTTCATGCAGACACTCACACCACTGTCATATTGAGGGCACCTACAGACACACACGCAACATTTCCATGGTCCATCTTGCCTGCTTCCCTTCCTGATTCACACACACTATTGATACATCCTATTGGGTCAGCCTAGACCTGCACCCCCACACAACACACTGTGCAGGTGATGATACCTGTACCACATCCCTTTCATCTTTCTCATGGATGCAGGGAAATAAAGCTATGTGTCTGATGCACAGGGTGACTATCCACATTATTATGAATTTGTTTCATCCATTGTTGCTGTTAACATGCTACTTGTACTGGTCATTTACAGATATGTACTTTGACATTTATAATGTGTATAGTATAATAATTGGTGTACATTATGATGGATGCTGTTGTAAGAGCTGTGGAGTCACACAATGATATGTGTCTTATAGAAATGTTTACATTTCAGTTTCAGGACTGTGCAGGACACAACTATGGGTACACATCTACTATCAACCCATCAATGTGAGCAGAAAAGAAAAATGTCATCAGAAAAGTAATTTAGTATAGGTTCATGGGTTCATGGATTCATAGGTGCTTACTAGGTTAACAAACACAAAGGCTTCTTTAAGCCTAGACATGCATCTGAAATCTCTGACAAGGTCTGATACCCTTGATAAGTGTAATCAGGGTTTTGGGAGATGAACCAGTTACAGTTTCCCTCTGTCCATTAGAGATATAGGTTCCAAACTAGGAATGATTGTACTGTTCCCAATCCAATTATGTAACTTGCACTTGATTTGCATTAGGGCAGAAATCTGCTTCACATGGATGGGGAACCTGTTCCATATACGGTGTAGTCTCTGGGTTACATATCTGTCTCTCCAGCACATCCTATTTATACCACAGGCAAGGAGTAGGTCTGTAGAATGGGCTGTTCTAGTGCTAATTGTTTTGAGGATATGCAGGAGGGCCACAGTGGGGTCTGACAATACCCTGTATGGCAGGAATAAATCTTCCCTCCAAAGGCTGTAGGGCACACAATAAAGGGATAGGGCCTTGACACAGTTTGTATAGGGAATTTTATGTACACCCGGTACTGGTTTAGTGAGACACCTCTGTGGATGTTCCAATTGTCAGATATGCCCAGTTATGTACATACCAAAGGTGGCATTGCACTCAATGATAGGTCAAATGAATGCCAAATGCAGTTGAACAATGACTTCCTTGGACTTATATATCATACCTTTGTTTATAAGTTGTGCAGCATAGAATGATTTCCCCAATACTACAGACACATGACAGTTAAAGGCTAGATTACTATCTATGTGTGTCCCTAATCCCTTACTACTGGTTCAACCAACATCAAAACCCCATCTAAAAACAACCTCAAGGTTATGCTGCTAAATGCTAGGAGTCTCAACACAAAACTGCACTCACTGAAGGCTGTCCTCATTTTGGAAGATGCAGATATTTGTGCAGTCATGGAGACCTGGTTCAAGGCTGTGGAGAGCACCCCAGCCATACTGGGTTATACCTCCTTCCACACATTCAGACCTCAAACAGAAGGCATGCAAACTAAAGAAGGCAATATATCAATACTCATTAAAGATAAATACACATCCAGACTGGTTAAACAGTATGATTTCCTGGAGACACTCAAGTGTAATTAACTGCTGTTAGGGCACCTATTTAAGTCATTGCCTACTACAGGACCCTATCCATGAATCAGGACACCCACTAGATCTACTTGAGTCTATCAAGATACATCCAAACATCATGGTTTTTGGGTGACTTTAACTACCCATCCATTGATTGAGTAAATTACTCATGCTCCAACTCACTTGCCCAAAGGTTCATTGACTTCATTACTCCAGTGTCCTGGACCAGCTGGTTGACACCCACACAAGAGGTGCCAAAATTCTGGATCTGGTGCTTACCAATATGGGGGACCATTGTAGCATCCCCACTGTGAGGTCCTCCCTGGTGAAATCTGAATACAAACCAGTCTCATTCAAAGTAACGATCACACCTGACCCCCACTCCCCCAGCAGCAACTGAACTAAAACACTTCTCCAAAGCAGATTATAACCTCTTACAGGATGGTATATATAGCTTCACTGCACCTCCTCCCTCAGATGGAACTGACAACTATGCTGAACTCTACACCAATACTTTATACAATCACCAGTATAATTGCATTGACGCAGCCATACCTGATTGGATTAAAGCAAGCTCTTCAAGGAAGACCAAACCTGCCTTGTGGACAACTGCCATTAACATGCTTTACAATAAGAGGAAGAAATTGCTGTCTAAGAGTAAGAGGGATGGAGTCCTCATAAACTGGAAACACTCCCCCCTCAGCTTAAAAAAGCAGATAAGAGGTCGTTTGAAATCCACCAAAGCAAACTATGAGTCCAAATTAGCTTCCTCAAAGGACAACCACAAAGCATTTTGTAGTTGCATCCATAACCTAAAATAAAAGGCCCAGCTTTTTGCTGAACTGGAAGTTAAAGATGCCACATATAATAAGCCTGTGGACATAGCTATCCTGCTGTCTGACAGGTTCTATGTAAACTTCACTCCCCTGTTCCCACCACATGTACTCCATGGCATCCCTATCACCTGTCCTCTACCTTGTATTTGTAAAGAGCAGGTCATAAATGCTCTCCCTAAGGCCAAAAACACAACATCCATGCCTGATAACATCCCAGGCTGCATCCTACATGGACTCCAACATAAATTAGCAACACCATTGGATGCTCTTTTCAATCAGAGTCTAAGCACCAGCTTCATACCAGCTGAAATGGTAAACAGCCACCATTATTCCCCTGCAGAAAAGCGGTACATCCACTGACCCCAGGAACTATAGCCCTATTAGCCTGAGTAGACGTGTCTGCAAGTCCATGGACTGAATCATCATGAACCTTATCAACAAATATATACGTAATCTCCAAACACTTGACCCTACTAATTTTGGATTTGTCAAAGGGAGATCATACCTGTTAAACCTGGTGGACCTCTTCAAGACTGTCACCAAGGCCCTGGATGAGGGGAAATCTGTGCATACAGCCTACTTGGACTTAGCCAAGGCTTTTGACACTATTCCTCACTTAGGGATCATTGACAAACTCACCCAACTAGGCATCAACCCTTATATCTTCAGATGGGTCACTAACTGGCTTACTGATAGAACTCATATAGTCAAAATAGGGGAATCCAGCTCCAAAAGCAAATCTATAATCAGTGTCAGTTATAGGGTTCAGTCCTGGGATGTCTACTGTTTGGAATCTATTTCTCTGAAGTACAAGCAAAAACTAATGGTCTGTGGCTGACAAAGTTTTCTGATTACTGCAAACTGGGAGAGGTCATAAAATCTCCAAAGAACATCCTACAAGAGAGTCTTACACAAACAAATGATTGGTGCCAAAGTCATGGCATAAACTCAATGCAAAAAATGGATTATCATTCTTTTTGGTAAAACCAACATTCCTGCTAATTACCACATCAGTAGCAACACCTTAAGTACGCACTCAGTGGTGAGAGATCTGCGCACACAGGTTGAGAACTGCTTTACCTTTGACCACTATGTCTTCACAGTGGTAAGAAGGGAATTCTATCTTGTTCATCTCATAAGTAAGGGCGTTGTCTCCAGAAAATAAGAAGTTATAACCACACTGTACCCTCCCTCCCTTCATTAGGCCAATAATTGAGTACAATGCCTCTTTTGGTATGTACCTTTCCAAGTACCTACAGCAGTTGGAGAGACCACAAAGGTTCCTCACAAGATAAATTCAAGGTCTTTAGCATCTGTCCTTTGGGGATTGTTTGAAATCACTGTCAAATTATACTGTTTCATACAAACTACTCAGAAATGATCTCTGCCTTGCATACAAGGCAATCTCTGACCCTGCTTTATTGGAAATGCTGCATATCTGTAACTCATTTGGTAAACTGGCTACTCACTCTAAAGATCGTAACCTAGTATGCAACATTAGTAAAACCTGCTGGAGGGACATAATTTGTCTCCCAGAGGTTACTACACCTTTGGAACAGACAACCACTTCATGTCAAATAGAGCACCTCATTGGCCCTCTTCAAACGCAATGTCGATGATTGGATGGGTGACTGTAAATTCATCCCAGGAATTACACCTGTGTCCTTCTTGGACAGGATCAATAGGAGCTGATTGAGGAAATAAGGGTAAGAACTTGGTTAGGCTCATAAGGGCCCTAAGGCCATTAGCCTAGTAACTTCATATGATCCTATAGGCTAATGAAAAATGCTCTGACTAGCATCCGCACACACCAAGTTGGCTACAGTGAGAATAGTACCACTAGCTATCTAAGTTTACAGAAAATTGCAAACCACACACACACACACACACACACACACACACACACACACACACACACACACACACACACACACACACACACACACACACACACACACACACACACACATACACACACACTGCACTAAGAATTGAACCCCAACCTATCTAAGTTTACAGACTACAAAACACACAACTTATCACACACACCACTGCTCCAGTCTAACATTGCTTTGGTTTTAGCTAATCTTATGTTAGATGACATCAGAAGGCCTTGTGGATGACAAGAGTTTGTAGGCCTGCATCACCTGCAAGGCTGAAAACAGTGCAAAACCATGTCAGTTCAGGATTTACACTTGTTCTATACAAGATGCACACACATCCACACATGTACACAACACATAGACTAGAGGGAAATTAGAACTCCTACCTATCTAGTCTTACAGACTATATAACACAGTACTTAACAGATACACAGTGCAAGTCTAACATTAACTTGGCTTTAGGTAATCTTATATTAGATGACGTCAGCAGGCCTTGGGGAGGACAAGGGTTTAGAGGCCTGCATCAACTGGAAGGCACAAAACAGTGCAAAACAATTCCAGTTTAGGGAGTCAGTGTGGGATTCATACTTGTTCTGAAGGGACATGCACACACACACACACACACACACACACACACACACACACACACACACACACACACACATGCCACACACACAGACAGACACACAAACACACACACAAACACATACACACACACACACACACACACACACACACACACACACACACACACACACACACACACACACACACACCAAGGGGGCTAGCATGATATTAGAACCCCTACCTATCTAGTGTTACACAGTACTTAACACATGCACCATGGCTCAAGTCTGATTTATAAATGACTGCAAGTGAACTAATGACAGAGGACATAAACAAGCCCTGTGTTGAACAGCTTGGGAGGCCTGCATAGTCACATTGCTTCTTATTGTCCTCTGCATCTAGTAGCATAGCAGTCAGATAACTGTTTTTTAGCCTAGCTATGTGACAACAG